>NC_091982.1:118731416-119031416 GCF_044704955.1 Pristiophorus japonicus | reverse complement strand
GAGGTGGACTGGCAATTGTTGTCCTCTCCCGATAGCAACATGCAGCACACCACAATAAACTCAGCGACTTGGTCAGGGTGGTATTGTAAGTTTCCTCCCGAGTGGTCCAGGCATCTGAAGTGCTGCTTAAGCACTCCAATTGTCTTTTTGACGTTATTGCATATAGCTATATGGCTTTCATTGTAGCGCTTCTTGGCTTCCATCTGGGGATTACACAGGCAGGTCATCAGCCAGCTGGCAAGGCCATATCCTTTGTCCCCCAGCATCCTTTGTGGCTGACTATTAAGCAGATCAGAGACAGTGCTCTCACGCAAGATGTGCGCAACATGGATGCCGCCTGGAAAATTTGCATTTACTGCCATGATTATTTGGTTGTGGTCGACAACGAGCTGCACATTCAGGGAGTGGAATCCCTTTCGGTTCCGAAACACCTCCATATCCTGTAAAGGTGCTCGCAGGGTGATGTGTGTACAATCTATTGCTTCCCGCACCTTGGGGAAGTTTGCTATTCTCGAGAAACCCAAAGCGCGCTCACTCTGTGCCTCCCTGGTCATAGGGAAGCTTATAAAGTCCATCCTGCGTGTGTAAAGGGCTTCAGTCACCTGTCGAATGCAACATATGGCATGCTGAGAGATACTGCAAATGTCGCCAGCTGAGGCCTGAAAGGAACCCGATGCGTAGAAGGAAAGTGCCGCAGTAACCTTAACCTCAATGGGCAGTGCGGTCCTGTTGGTGCTGGTAGACTGCAGATCTCCCTTAATTAGTTGGCATATCTCACCAATGACCTCCTTTCGGAAGTGCAGCATGTGTTATCGGACAAGTTCAGGTATGATTGCTTTTCCCTGTAAGTGCATCGGGTGTAAGGTCTCCTCCTCCACAGCAGTCTGCCATCTCTTTGGGCACATAATGCTCCTCAATATACCTTCTCCCATCGTCAGTCTGCAGCATGTGATTAGTGACCAATCCTGGTAGAGAAATTACAGACCCCTTCACTATAAATTGCTATAAATGTCCTAAATTGGTCCTCAGCACATAGAAATTTGATTAGATGATTGCCAAGAGTCAATAAGTTCCTTTAAATCACTCACAAATTAATTCTCCTCATAAGCCCCTTGTTGAAGCAACCTCTTTCAGTTCCTCCGACGTTCAAAATGGCATCCGTAGTGCCGAGTTTTACCGAGTAGTGCCGGTCAGGAGCAGCTTTTCTCCAGCGATCTTCTCGGTGAGCAATCAGCCCGGCGATGTGGCGAAAGTTGCAGCGGTCGATCACCTCGGTGATTGCCGAGTCATGTGTGCAGAAGGTTGGGCCGGCGATTAGCGGGCGCTGTTCCGGTCCAACTTTCCACTTTTAAGCTAAAATGGGCGATAGCCTGCCTATTTGTGCGATAGCTCGGCGATCATCAACGGAAAGTCTAGCTCATGGCTTACACATGCATTTCTTGATGCACAGCCAGCTGCTGCCACAAGAAAGCTTTAATCTCTGTAACTCTGCCAGAAGGAAATGATTCCTTGGTGTTTCTGCCTTTTGATATATACATCTTATGCAGAAGGGACTGGCGGTTGATCTAAATTTCCAAAGCTGTGTGAATGTTTGCGTAAAGGAACCGCCAGCTGCTTTTCTCCTTCGGATCAACATGCAGAAAGATATCTTCACTCAGCTGGGACTGAAAATTCTGGTCTCACCGGGTCCGTACGAAATGCGCAGGCCAGGCCTCGCAATAGCCGCTTCTCGGGGCGCGATGTGCATGCGCCGAAATCCGGCTTTTCCGATCCTCCGCATCCCCGGGAGAAGGACATTCGTGCGGGAGAGATTGGGCTATTTGCCCAACTCATGCCCAGTGAATGTCCTTCAAACTTTTATGCCTGGTAAAAGCAAGTGCATAGCCTACTTTTACCAGCGTAGGAGTTTAAAAACATATAAAAATTAAATTTAATCATACATTTTTATATTAAAAAGGCAAAAAAGTCCATAAAGGCAAGTTTATTTTTAACTATTAAAACACAAAAAGTCAAAAAATATTTTTTTTTCAAAAACATTTAATTACATTTAATCTCAATTAATTTTAAATATGTGAAGTGTTTTATTTATTGATTGTGCTGTGTTTCAGTGTTTTTTCTCATTGATAGGAATGGGAGCCTGCACAAACAGAGCTCCCATTTTTATCAATGAGAAAACTGCACAATGATTGGTTGTCCAGGCCCACATGACTCCAGCATGTACGTACGTACCTGGAAGACATCTCCTCTTTCGCTGCGCAGTGAATCGAGGCCTTTGACCGGGATCCTCCGGGACCTCCAGGTACTTTCGGAGATTTTTTCCGGGTCGGAAGCGTTCGTACGAAGGAAGCTTCCGACTACAATTTCCCCCCCATTAAGTATCACGACCATTTTTGTCTCCAAAGAATCAGGATTTGCAAGACCTTCTGTTGATTCTACACTGGATCAACGGGAGATATTTTGGGATCGCATCAATGGCTTCAGAAACGCATAGTGAGGGCATCCAGCAATGCTTCAAAGTTAAAATTCTCGTCCTAGTATTCAAATCCTTCCATGTCTTGCTCCTCCCTAACTCTGTAACCTCCTCCAACCCTACAACACTCCGAGATCACTGCATTCTCCAACCCCAAAATATTCTGAGATCTCTGTAACCTCCTCCAACCCGACAGCACTCCGAGATCTCTGTGTTCTCCTCCAACCCTACAATACTCCGAGATCTCTGTAACCTCCTCCAAACCTAGAATACTCTGAGATCTCTGTAACCTCCTCCAACCCTACAATACTCCGAGATCTCTGTAACTTCCTCCAACCCTACAATACTCCGAGATCTCTGCGTTCTCCTCTAACCCTACAATACTCCGAGATCTCTGTAACCTCCTCCAACCCTACAATACTCCGAGATCTCTGTAACCTCCTCCAACCCTACAATACTCCGAGATCTCTGTAACCTCCTCCAACCCTACAATACTCCGAGATCTCTGTAACCTCCTCCAACCCTACAACACTCCGAGATCTCTACGCTCCTTCAATTCTGGTCTTTTGCACATCTTCGATTTTCATCGCTCCACCATTGGTGGCTGTGTCTTCAGTCCTCTAGGCCTCAATCTCTGGAATTCCCTTCCTAAACCTCTCCCCCTCTCTCTCCTACATTAAGATGCTCCTTTAAACCGATCTTTTTGACCAAGCTTTTGGGTCCCCTGCCCTAAAATTTATTTACGTGGCTCGGTGTCAAAATTTGTCTGTTTAACGCCCCTGTGAAACATCTTGGTACGTTTTACTACACTGAAGGTGTTGCATAAATGAAAGTTGCTCTTGTTGTTGAGTCGGGAAAGAGTTCCGGCTCTCAGTCTATCTGTAGAACTCCAAAATATAGGGACATTCATTTTGACTCAGTTAAAGCTAGGATCTGAAAAATGTGGGAAAGCATGGATGAGAAAACCAAAGGGACCATATACACGCTGGCCTACAGTGATCGGTCAGTATATATAAGGTCGGAAGAATGTCTGGATGGCAATCTAACAACACACTACCTGACTTACCAGGTGACTCCTCAGTTCAACGATCTTCAGCTGCTTCATCAATGACCTTCCCTCCATCATAAGGTCAGAAGTGGTTACTGTTTATTGATGGTCCCACTGCGTTCAGTTCCATTCACAACTCCTCCAATAATGCAGCAGCCCATGCCTACCTACAGCAGGATCTGGGCAATATCCACAGTTGGCAGATAACATTTGCCCCAAATAAGTGGCAGGCAAGGACCATCTCCAATAAGAGAAAGTCCAGCCATCTCATCTTAACCTTTAACTGTACCACCATCATTGAATCCACCACATCAACATCTCACTAACAGAAGCTTCACTGGAGCAGCCAGATAAATACTGTGGCTGCAAGAGCAGGGCAGAGGCTAGGTACTTTGATGAATGGCTCACCTCCTGACACCTCAAAGCCTCTCACACCACCGACAAGTCTAGTTCAGGAGTGTGATGAAATATTCACCACTCACCTGGATGGGTGGAGCCGTAAGAACACTCGAGAAACTCAACACCATCCAGGACAAAAGAGTCTGTTTGATTGGCAGCCCTGATACTGGACTCCATATCCATCCCCTTCATCATCAGTGCATTGCAGCAATTCACCAAAGTTATTTTGACAACATCTCTCTTTCTCTTCTGTGGCCTTTACCAGGAAGGACAAGACGAGTAATGTTGTGGGAAAAACCCATCACCTCCAGGTTCCCCTTCAAGTCACACACTTGACTTGGACGTATTACTGTTTGACAAGGTGCCACATAAAAGGTTACTGCACAAGATAAAAGTTCACGGGGTTCGGGGTAATATATTAGCATGGATAGAGGATTGGCTAACTAACAGAAAACAGAGAGTCGGGATAAATGGTTCATTCTCTGGTTGGCAATCAGTAACTAGTGGGGTGCCGCAGGGATCAGTGTTGGGTCCCCAACTATTTACAACCTATATTAACGACTTGGAAGAAGGGACCGAGTGTAATGTAGCCAAGTTTGCTGACAATACAAAGATGGGAGGAAAAGCAATGTGTGAGGAGGACACAAAAAATCTGCAAAAGGACATAGGCAGGCTAAGTGAGTGGGCAAAAATTTGGCAGATGGAGTATAATTTTGAAAAGTGTGAGGTCATGCACTTTGGCAGAAAAAAAATCAAAGAGCAAGTTATTATTTAAATGGAGAAAGATTGCAAAGTGCTGCAGTACAGCAGGACCTGGGGGTACTTGTGCATGAAACACAAAAGGATAGTATGCAGGTGCAGCAAGTGATCAGGAAGGCCAATAGAATATTGTCCTTTATTGCAAAGGGGATGGAGTATAAAAGCAGGGAAGTCTTGCTACAGTTATACATGTTATTGGTGAGGCCACACCTGGAATACTGCATGCAATTTTGGTTTCCATATTTACGAAAGGATATACTTGCTTTGGAGGCAGTTCAGAGAAGGTTCACTAGGTTGATTCTGGGGATGAGGGGGTTGACTTATGAGGAAAGGTTGAGTAGGTTGGGCCTCTACTCATTGGAATTCAGAAGAATGAGAGGTGATCTTATCAAAACGTTTAAGATTATGAGGGGGCTTGACAAGGTGGATGCAGAGAGGATGTTTCCACTGACGGGGGAGACTAGAACTAGAGGGCATGATCTTAGAATAAGGTGCCGCCCATTTAAAACTGAGATGAGGAGAAATTTCTTCTCTGAGGGTTGTTAATCTGTGGAACTCACTGCCTCAGAGAGCTGTGGAAGCTGGGACATTGAATAAATTCAAGATAGAAATAGACAGTTTCTTAAACGATGAGGGGATAAGGGGTTATGGGGCGTGGGCGGGGAAGTGGAGCTGAGTCCATGATCGGATCAGCCATGATCTTATTGAATGGCGGAGCAGGCTTGAGGGCCATATGGCCTACTCCTGCTCCTGCTCCTATTTCTTATGTTTTTATGTTCTTCATCATCGCTGGATCATAGTCTTGGAATTCGCTATCTAACAGTACTGTGAAAGAACCTTCACCACACGACTGCAACGGTTCAAGAAGGCAGCTCACCACCACTTTCTCAAAGCAACTAGGAATGAGCAATAAATGCTGGCCTTGCCAGCGATGCCCACAATCAAGAACTAATTAAAAATGTTCTCACACTACCTTCAGCAAATCACTGGCTAGTACTGTTCCGGGACCAACATCCTTGCCTTGTTCACTTGTCCAAGATTCAAGTGTTTTTAATACATGTTGAAAACAGTTTTCCTTTAAACATTCAATATGCATGAAATAAAATGTGTCATGTAAATATTTGGGAATACAATTTATAAATAGCATCCAGTTTCACTGAACAAACACACCATTGTCATCAGACCAAAGTAAGATATGTGGAGAAAACCAGATGCAAAACACATTGTGCACTTTATCACCGAGGCTATTGTTCAGGGCGGAGGTGAATTCTGGAGCCGATCCATGCTTTGCATTACCACAATCCATCACTAACAGCTTTTACCATAAGCACACACAGGCAACAGAAAGCCAAGTGCAACCCGAACTGGTTAAAGAAACTCAGGTAATGGCCTCGCCCCTCCCTCTCTGTAATCTCCTCCAGCCCCACAACCCTCCGAGATCTCTGCGCTCCTCCAATTCTGGTCTCTTGTGCATGCCCAATTTTCATCACTCCACCATTGGCAACGGTGTCTTCAGCTGCTAAAACCCCAAGCTCTGGAATTGCCTCCCTTGCACTGCTACTTTCAAAGTGCTAATTGAACAAAATGTGTTGCGCACCTTGGAGAGGATGCAGAGAAGATTTACTACAATGCTACCAGGGATAAAGAGTTTCAGTTACACGGAGAGACTAGTGAAGCTGGGATTATTCTTTTAAGAGCAGAGAAGGTTGAGGGGAGATTGGGTTTTGATAGAGTAAATAGGGAGAAACGGTTTCCACTGGCAGAAGGGTCGGTAAGCAGAGGACACAGATTTAAGATAATCGGCAAAAGGCCTACGGGGGAGAACAGGAGACATTTCCTTACGTAGTGAGTTGTTGTGATCTGGAATGCACTGCCTGAAAGGGTGGTGGAAGCAGAATCGACAGTAACTTTCAACTGGGAATTGGATAGATAGTTGAAAAAGTACAGCAGTTGTTGTAAAACAAAGATTGTTCAGCAGAACAGCCAGCTCCTGAAGATGAAAGATAGAACGATGACTCTGGAACACTAGCAAGGTCAGGCTAGGGAAACCCATTTTGTAGGACCAACAAAGACATGCTCGATAAAAACGTGCCTGTTACCCTCCCCTTCCCATTTTCTTGGGTATATCCGGACTTGCCCTCGGGTTTTAAGTTGGCACGATTGCAGACATTGTATCCTGCAGATATCTGCTTCTCGTTCTGTGGGTTATATTACAACACTACCTGTTTTTTCAGCCGCATTCTTAAAATACCGCTTGCTTCCTGATTTACAACACACTTATCACCCGATGTAATCTATACATTCCGCTTCTGAAGCACGTCCCGATTTCTCTCCCTCGGTCTTCCCACATTCCTTTTTTTCTCTGTCTCTCTGCCCTAATTTCACTCTCTCTCTCTTCCCTGATCTCTCTCACCCCCCGAGCTTTGCTCTCTCTGTTCCCATTCTGCCTTTCTTGACGAAGATGAAAGGGAACCTGAGAGAGAGAGACTGGAGAAAAAGTGGAAATGTAACTGGGGGCTTCTGGTGCCAGGAAGGACCCCTTGCAGCCGTTCCTGGTTCTCCTGCTCTGCCACCCACATGCATTGGCTGCAATGCCCCTTTGCACTTCCCATACGCTCGTCATTGTCAGGCCGTGCCACCCCACCCCTCCACAGCCCATTCATTTCATTCATTCATTTTCAGGAATCGTCACTCTGCTCCTAATAATATTATAGAATTTCTTAAATTGCTGTTATGCTCCTCACTTCCATTTCATGGATTATTATTCTTGTTTACAATTTCCTTACGCACTGCCCATGTAATATTGGTCATTATTTAATTGAAAGAAAGACTTGCATTTATATAGCATCTTTCACGATGACAGACGTCTCGAAGTGCTTTACAGCCAATGAAATACTTTTGGAGTGCAGTCACTGTTGTAATGTGGGAAACGCGGCAGCCAATTTAGAAACATTGAAACATAGAAATTTACAGCGCAGAAGGAGGCCATTTTGGCTCATCATGTCTGCGCCGGCTGACAAAGAGCCACACGGCCCTTGGTCAGCAGCCCTGAAGATTACATATAAACCTATGAACAATGAACAATGACGGAAAGGTAAAGAGCACCCAGCCCAACCAGTCTGCCCCACACAATTGCGACACCCCTTACACTGAAACATTCTACACTCCACCCCAACCGGAGCCATGTGATCTCCTGAGAGAGGCAAAATAACAGATAAAAACCCAGGCCAATTGGGGGGGGGGGGGGGGGGGAAATATGCGCACAGCAAGATCCCACAAACAACAATGTGATAATGACCAGATAATCTGTTTTAGTGATGTTGATTGAGGGATAAATATTGGCCAGAGATAACTCCCCTGCTCTTCTTCAAAATAGTGACATGGGATCTTTTACGCACACCTGAGAGAGCAGACGGGGCCTCGGTTTAACGTCTCATCCAAAAGACGGCACCTCCGACAGTGCAGCACTCCCTCAACACTGCACTGGAGTGTCGGCCTAGATTTATGTGCTTAAGTCCAAGCCTGAATAGATTTGAGATTTTTTTTAAGCAACATGGGAGCAGGAAGAGGCGGCTCGATCGCTCGAACCTGCTCCCCCATTCAATTCGTTGATGACTGATCTGTACATCAACCCCATTTATCCAACTTTGCTCCAGATCCCTCGATACCCCTACCCAACAAAAATCTATCAATCCCAGTCTTGAACGTTCAAATTAACCCCCAGCTAACCACAGCCTTTTGGGAGAGAGAGTTCCAGATCTCTACTACCCTGTGTGTGAAGCAGTGCTTCCTGATTGTCCGGAGTGGCCCAGATCGAATTGTAAGATCGTGCCCCCTTGTTCTGGATTCCTCTACTAGAGGAAAGAGTTTCTCTGTATCTACCGCATCAAATCCTTGTCACATTTCAAACATTAAATCTGAGTTTACAATAAAAAAGAGATAATTATTTGCCCTGCTAAATACCATCTATGAGACGTATATGGTTAAATTTCCGATCACAGATCACATTATGGCCCATGGAAGCTGCCTGTATAGGCGAGTAACAGCACAAAGTATGGGGAGCAAGCCTGAATCCCAACTAAAGCCAAGGCAAGAAGAAGGGGTCTGCAAGTAGTCTCTCGGTCACGGGACCAGACTTCCTAAAGTGGTCAATAGTTCAAAAAGATAATGGGAGGAAAATTGCGGTTGGAGGCTTCCTTCATTCCGGAATTTTTTTAATGAAAATACCTGGTCCCGGAGGAACGTAGGATTGCGGTGGGAAGCCTAGTTTCGCAGTCCAGCATACGGGAACATGTCTTCCAGGATCGTATTCGTATCCTGGGATCATGTGAGCCTGGACCACCAACAGACATGGAGTATTCTCATTGATAATAATGGGAACTCCATTTGTACGAGCTCCCATTACTATCGATGAGAAATCCCCCTCCCCGCAAAACAAAGAAACACAACACAATAAACAAAAAAAACACCCCAAATACTTAAAATTAATTGTTTTAGAAAAAAACTTTTCTTGGGAATTTTTTTTGATGTGTTTTAATAGTGTTAAAAATTAACTTACCTTACTGGACTGGGTTTTTAATATAAAAATTATTGATTACATTTAATTTTTCTATGTTTTAAAACTCTTACGTTGGTAAAAGTGGGCTACACTCCTGCTTTTACCAGGTGTAAGAGTTTGAAGGACATTTCGCTGGGCAAGAGTTAGGCAAATAGCCCAATCTCTCCCGCGCGAATGTCCTCCTGAGAATGTATGCGATCTGTCAAAAGAAACCTTGACAGATCGCAAAAGCCGGTTCTCGGCGCATGCGCATGGTGCCCCGAGGCCTTGCCGGGTGCGTGTGCACATTGTACCTGCCCGGAGAGGCTGAAATGTTCGGCCCAATGTAAGAAAAGTGTTTTTTTGGTGATAAGCTACATTGCAGGCTTGGAACACAGTGGGAGATCACCTCCTCTGATTGATTTGTTGAGCATGACCTCTTAACATCTTAAAGTTTATGATAAGGCCGGCTACGCAAATATTAATTACAGACAATATGAATGATTAAAGATCTTTTGGGGAAGGGTACATTTGCTTTAGAGAGGGTTCAACAAAGGATCACTCGATTGATTCCTGGGATGAGAGGGTTGTCCCATGATGAGAGATTGTGTAGAATGGACCAATACTCTCTGGAGTTTAGAAGAATGAGAGATGATCTCATTGAAACATACAATAGTCTGAGGGAGATTGACAGAGTAGATGCTGAGAGGTTGTTTCCCCAGACTGGAGTGTCTAGAACCAGGGGGCATAGTCTCAGGATAAGGGGTAGGCCATTTAAGACAGAAATGAGGAGGAATTTCTTCACTCAAAGGGTTGTGAATCTTTGGAATTCTCTGTCCTCAAGGGCTGTGGGTGCTGAATAGTCGTGTATATTCAAGGCTGAGATAGATAGATTTGGACTCTAGGAGAATCAAGGGATATGGGGATTGGGTGGGAAAGTGGAGTTGAGATCAAAGATCAGCCATGATCTTATTGAATGATGAAGCAGGCTCGAGGGGCCGTATGGCCGACTCCTGCTCCTAATTCTTATGTTTTTGTTTAAAGTAAGTGTAAACCATACCAAAGGGATAGTCATGCAATCTCAGCAGTTCTGTGTCACTGACCTGTTCATGGGTGATTTCTGACAACTCCTTCACCATTTCTTTGAAGTTTGCCTTTAACCCTTCGTGGTACTCTACCTGATCCTCCTTGATCAGGCGCTCGTTTAAATCTAGAGCCAGGCTGCAGGCCGAGACAAATTCCCTGCGGGCAATTAAAAACAAGAATCAGTGTTAGTTTTCTATTACTGTACAGAATTTGGCCTGCCATTGACATTTACAGCACAGAGGGCGACCATTCAGCCCATCATGACTGTGCCTGGCCATTACCAGAGCAATCCAAACTAATCACGCTGTCCCACTCTCTCTCCAATGCCCTATATCTTCCTCTGCTTCACTGATTTATGCAAAATTCCCTTAAAAGATGCAATGGGCTGTCTCCAGTAGTCCCTGTGGTAAAGCATTTCATGCTCCCACAATCCTCTGTGCACAAGAACTTGATGATCACTTGTCATGTGTTACTCAGCTGGAGGAAAGAGAGAGAATAGGGACAGTTGATTAAGAAGCTTTGTGATTTTAACAACCTCTATTAAATCTCCTGTTAGCCGTCTCTGCTGCAATGGAAATAGGATTATAGGAATTGCTAGACGTGAATAGGCCAAGATCCATTTAGTTCGCCTCCTCCCATCCTGGGAGTGACATGATACAACGATAATGGAATTATTGACCAATCACAGCAATCAGTCTCCATCAATGAGTCGACAACAAACCCAGACATGAGGTGAGGAAATCCCTATGGGGGAGAGCTTTTGGAACCACAGGTCCAAAGACCCCTGTTCTTCCCAAGCCTGCTACACTTACTCAGACTGTCCCAGTATCTCGAGCCTCTCCTCATAACCATAGTTTCCCTTCCAGCAAAGAATGACTAAGAAAGCAATAAAGAAAGGAAAGATAGATTATGAGGGTAAACTGCGCAAAACATAAAAACAGATTGTAAAAGCTTTTACAGATATATAAAACGGAAAAGAGTGACTAAAGTAAATGTTGGTCCCTTAGAAGATGAGAAGGGGGATTTAATAATGGGAAATGTGGAAATGGCTGAGACCTTAAACAATTATTTTGCTTCGGTCTTCACAGTGAAAGGGGAGGTGGGAAAAGGGGAGGGTGGGGGGGAAAGGGGAGGGGGGGAAAGGGGAGGGGGGAAAAAAAGGGGGGGAAGGGGAGGGGGGAAGGGGAAGGGGAGGGGGGAAGGGGGGAAAGGGGAGGGGGGGAAAGGGGAGGGGGGGAAAGGGGAGGGGGGGAAAGGGGAGGGGGGGAAAGGGGAGGGGGGAAAGGGGAGGGGGGAAAGGGGAGGGGGGGAAAGGGGAGGGGGGGAAAGGGGAGGGGGGGAAAGGGGAAGGGGAGGGGGAAAGGGGAGGGGGGGGAAAGGGGAGGGGGAAACTAGGAGGAGAGCGCAGGGGGTGTGGACGAGTTGGGGGGGTGGGGTGAATGAGTGCGGGGGGGGTGTACGAGAGCGGGGGGGGTGTACGAGAGCGGGGGGGGTTGTGGAGGAGGATAGCGCGGGGGGGCAGGAGGAGGAGAGCGCGGGGGGGCGCAGGGGAAGGAGAGCGCAGGGGGGGCAGGGGAAGGAGAGCGCGGGGGGGCAGGGGAAGGAGAGCGCAGGGGGGGGCAGTGGAGGAGAGCGCAGGGGGGTGGGGGCAGTGGAGGAGAGCGCAGGGGGGGGGCAGTGGAGGAGAGCGCAGGGGGGGGGCAGTGGAGGAGAGCGCAGGGGGGGGCAGTGGAGGAGAGCGCAGGGGGGCGGGTGGGGATGTAGAAGGAAAGGGAAGAGAGGGAATAAGAGGGGAACGAGTGAAGAGATGAGACTGAGCAGTGATTTAGGGTATCACATTGCACACAGTTTACAGATTGCATTCCACACTAATAAAATAAACAAAAGAAAAAAAGATTCATAACAGGCAATGTCCACAGGTCACATCAGTGTTTGGTGACAATCTAAGGCCCATGTAGAATCTAATTCTCTCTACCGAGCATCCCGCACAAGTGTCTGTGACTAGCAGAATAAGAACAAGGTGATTGTTAGATTTATAAAGTCACAGGCATTCGATCGGATAAATAATCCGTGCCATTCACTCACCGGAATATCTCCTTCAGCAGCTTCACTTTCTTGGTTGGCAGTTTGCCAGACTTAGTGTCATCCAGGAATGCTCTTGCGTAGGCCAATGGACCAGCATTCACCTGCAACAGATCGCAAGGTGAAACCTTCACCCTGTATGGTAGGAAAAGCAAGGAATCAGCTCAGAGCCCGAGCTCTGGCTAAATGATTCGTCAGATTTCAGTAGATAAAAATTAGGAGGAGTATGCCATTCGGGCCTGCTCCGCCATTGAATGAGATCATGGCTGATCTTCTACCTCAACTCCACTCTCCTGCACTATCCCCATATCTCTCGATTCCCTTAATATCCAAAAATCTATCTGAGCCTCCACAACCCTCTGGGGAGGAGAATTCCAGAGACTGTTTCTCCTCATCTCAGCCCTAACTGGCCGACCCCTTATTCTGAGACTGTGACCCCTGGTTGTACACTCCCCAGACAGAGGAAACATCCTCTCTACATCTATCCTGTCTAGCCCTGACTTGGTGAAGTTAAGCAAACATTTTTGTCACAGTCAACAGGTATCTGTTTAAATTTGAAGATGGAGATTACGATGGGAGGCTTGCTTCAAGTGCGATTGCTGAAAGTTCTGTAATACGGCTTCTCCAAGAACAATAATTATGCACATTCGATGTTCCGTACGAATGTCAAGTATAATTAATGATGGAGCGTAATACACAGTCTAAGTATACACAGTTTTCAGATGGGAATCAGGCAGCAGTATGGACACCCTTCAGCTCGAGTAGGATTGGTGCAGTAAGTCTCGATTTGAACACAGTAAGGATGGAAGAAGAACCTAATTCGATTGAGTTTTTTCAATGAGGTGACAGAGGGTTCATGAGGGCAGTGTAGTTGATGTTGCATATATGGACTTTCAAAAGGCATTGTTAAAGTGCCATATATTGGGCTTGTTAACAAAATTGAAGCTCATGGGATAAAAAAAGGGGCATTGGCAGCATGGATACAGAATTGGCTAAGGGATAGAAAACAGGGAGTTGTGGTGAATGGCTGGTGGTAGGTATACAATGGTGTTCCCCAGGGTTCAGTACTGGGAGCACGGCTGCTTTTGATATACATTAATGAGCTGGACTTGGGGGTACAGGGCACAATTGCGAAATCTGCAGATGACATGAAATTTGGAAGTGTAGTAAACAGTGGGGAAGATAGTGATAGACTTCAAGAGGACATTGACAGGCTGGTGCAATGGGCGGACATGTGGCAGAGTAGTGTGAGCTGATACATTTGTGAAGGAAGAATGAGGAGCGACCATATGCAATTAATGGGACAATTTAAAGGGGGTGCAAGAACAGAGAGACCAAGAGGAGATTTGACAGAGGTGTTTAAAATCATGGAGGGTTTAGATGGAGTAAATAAAGAGATATGGTTTCCAATGGCTGAAGGGTCGACAACCAGAGGGCCCAGATTTAAGGCAAAAGAACCAGAGGCAACATGAGAAAACTTTCTTACGCAACGAGTGGTTGGGATTTGAAATGCATTGACTAATAGCTGGTGGATACAGATTATAAAAATCTTCAAAAGGGAATTGGATAAATACTTGAAAGAGAAAAAATTGCAGAGGTATGGCAAAAGAGCAGGGGAGTGGAACTAACTGGACTGCTCTTTGAAAGAGCTGGCACAAACTCGATGGACCGAATGGCCTCCCTCTGTGCTGTAATATTCTGTGATTCTATGAAGAACTTGCATTTCTAGAGCGCCTTTCACTACCTCAGGATGTCCCAAAGCACTTCACAGCCAATGAAGTTTAGTCACTGTTGTAATATAGGAAACACGGCAGCCAATTTATGCACAGCAAGCTCCCACAAACAACAATGAAATAAATGACTAGACAATCTGTTTGTGATATTGGTTGAGGGATAAATATTAATCGGGACACCAGGGGAAAACTCCCCTGCTCTTCTTTGAATAGTGTCGTGGGATCTTTTATGCCCACCTGAGAGGGCAGACAGGGCATCGGTTCAACGTCACAACCAAGAGACGGCACCTCCAACAGTGCAGCACTCCATCAGTACATGACTGGAGTGTCAGCCTAGACTTTGCTCTCAGTTTTCTGCAGTGGATCATGAATTCTCTACCTTCTGACTCAGGGGCGAAAGTGCTACCACCCACTGTGCCACTCCTGACACCAATGGGCAGACAAGATTGTATTAGCAGCACTGGAGGACTGAAGGTTACTGGGATAAACGTCACTAAAGGTTCTTCGGGGAATACAGTGGGTCATTTGCTGTAGGTACCTTGGAATGGAAAGCAACCGGCGAGGCTTGAATGATGGAGGCTGTAATTCCTGATATTCCAGAGGATTTCCTCTCGGAGTGACGACGACATTTTTGCAGAACTTCTTAAATTAGTTGTGCAGAGTCTGACGTGGCAGCAGCTGTGGGCTCTGTTCAAGAAGTAGCCTTTGCTTCTTCCTCATTTAATATTCTTTTCACAAAGTTCCACTCTACTACCCAGATTTCTTGTATCCAATTGTAAATATGATATGTGAGGTGCAGGCAACACAAGTAGATTTAATTATTCACCAACCACAGCTGAATCTAAATATGCCATGTGTTATAATGATGCCCAGACAGAATTAGAAAAAGGTGCCATTCCCTCCTGGTAACAGAACATTGTAAACATAGGAGCTGCACACAAACAAACTTCAAACCACCTCCCCCTCCATTACCACTCGTTTCCACCTCCCTTCCATTGCCCAACTCCAGTCCCTCCACCACTTTACCCTTATCCATGCTTGTGTCACCTCGCGACTTGATTTCTCCAATGTCCTCATACTGTTGAGAGTTTTGACCATTTTACCCTGGAAGGTATTTTTGGTTTCATTTACGTTATGTTTCTGATGCAAGGTCAGGTCCACGTTATAAAGGGTTAATTTCCAGAGTTCCAGCAGACATTTCTGGCTTAGTTGTTAAAAAGCCAGTAGACACGGAACAAAGGGTCTACAAGTGTCATGTGCTCTCACGAGAGGAAATGAGGCCGCCATTAAACTGTTAGACACATTAGTTTAAGACAAAGAGGAGCCATTCAACACATCCTAGAGATGTTTGGAGCATTTAATGGTGGAATGGTTTTCATTCGATGCGCCCAGCAGGGGGCTGAGCTAAACACAAAGAAGTTACCGCAACTACCACAGCGAGGGGAGAGCTTATTCATACAAGATGGTAGCTTTGAATCGCAGCCAATCCTTGACACAGTGAGTTGGGGCCTTGTTGGGGAGGGGGGGGGTTATAGGTCAGTCTTTCTCTCTCCTGAAAAAAGACAGTCTGAGTTTGAAATGATCAGAGAAAGCCATGGTGGTCTCACTTTCTGAAGGTCATGCCAGTTAGTTCTCACCTGCACAGAAACGCAGCCTTGGAGTTTGAGCTGAAGTTTGATCATGTCCAGTCCGCTCGAGGTGCACAGCTTTTGCAGTTCAGCAGTCCGATCGTTCATTTCATCGATGGCAACATCGATGGGCTTCAGTTCGACCTGGTGCTCATTCATCACGGCAATCCTTTTCTTCACGTACGGGAAGGAGTGCGTCGCTGGAAGCAATGTCAACAAGCTACTTATTACTGAACTTCAGGACTTTTCAAGCATTCTATGGAATGAAATAGCAGGAGAAACAGCAAGAGATAAATTTCACCACAATCTCCGGGGGGTGGGGGAAGAGGTGGCTGGCGTTAATCTAGTGAAGCGATTCGCTCACCCGTCCATTATAGAACCTGCCCAACGGGTTCTATAATGGCTGGGAGGTTCGTTCCGTGAAGTTACCCACACCATGCGGAGGAGGTAAGGCGAAAATCTACCCCCAAGTGTTCTGGCTGCTCTTCACATGTGTAGAAATAAAATGACAGGGGCGCAGCAAGTTAGCAGGCTGTCCTTTCACCACTGGTACCCAGTGTAATGTATACACCTGTGAGGATGCTCACAGGTTTGTAGAGCTGTTGAATTGGCTGTAAAGCGTGTTGGGATGTCGTTAGGTCATGAAAGGCGCTTTAGAAATACAATACAGAAAATGTTACCCAATAGCTGACAAAATGGTCCCTTTCTAGGGGCGTGGGCTCGAATCGCACTTCTGACATTAACTTTTTTAGGTGGCGTGCTCTGGCGACGTATTTCTTCCGCCAGCAGCACGGCCTCAACTACGACACGCAGCTCCTGTGTGTCAGGACCGTCGTCCAGGAGCTGCCTGTCTTTTACAAGTAACTCACCAGGGTCTGGAACAAAGTCTCCACCAAGCGCAGCTCTCCACCGGCTGGAGTGGTTGCTGTCCTGCAGGAGCCGCTGCTCGGGAATCCGTACCTCCATGACCGAGGTTTTAGGTGGCAGTCGGACGAGAGGGCTGTGGCTGGTGAGGTGACCAGGGTCAGGGACCTGCTCGATGGCGGAGGAGCGGGCTGGATGGCACCAGACGTGCTGGCATGGCGCCTAAATTCGGTCGACGTCCGCTGCGCAGCCGATGCCATCGAGTCGCTAAAAACAGCTCTGGGCCCTGACTCCGTTAGGTGCATCGAGGAGGCTCAAGCACGTGGGGAGATCCCGTCCGAACTGATCCCCGTCCGGACGGAATTCCTCATCGGCGCCAAACCCCGGAACCTCCCTCGGGAGCCGGCGCCTCACAACTTGAACCGCCTCGGGGAAATCCCCTCCGTGCCTTTCAGTTCTGCGCGGAGGGGTTTCCTGTACGGGCTGCTCCTGCACACTCAACCTTGCCATCCTCGTCTGCCGTCCGGACACGCCATGGCGTACCATCTTGCCGTCCGGAGGAGGCGGGGGTCCCCGATGGAGTGCACTCCACGCGGGAGTCCTCCCACTATTTATCGGGGACTTGGCCTGGAGGGTGGTGCATGGAGCAGTCCCGTGCAATAAATTTTTAAGTCGGTTCACGGGCTCCCAGGCCGCCTGCAATTTCTGCGGTCTGGAAGAGTCCTTGTTCCACGTTTTTATGGAATGTGCGAGGTTGCAGCCCCTGTTCCAATATTTAAAGGGGCTGCTCCTGAAATTCTGGTTGCACTTCAGTCCCACACTCCTGATCTTTGGGCACCCTGTGCGGAGGGGAGCGGGTAGGTCCGAGGGCCTCCTCGTAGGACTGCTCCTGGGCACGGCCAAGGGTGCCATCAGCCGGTCCAGGCAGCGGGCGGTTATTCAGTCTGACTGCCTGCCTCTCTTCTGCGCGTACATCTGGGCCAGGGTTTCCCTGGAGATGGAGCACGCGGTGTCCACCGGTACGCTCGCGGCCTTCCGCGAGAGGTGGGCGCCGGAGGGACTGGAGTGCATTGTCACCCCCGGCAACCAAATTTTAATTTGATTTTATACGTTTTAAAGTTTAATTTGTTTTATTGACGGGTTTTTAGTGTCCCCCTCCCCTTTTATAGGGGGCACTTGTATATATTGGCATAGGTTGGCATGCAGGTGGTTAAGAAAGCAAATGGCATGTTGGCCTTCATTGCGAGGGGATTTGAGTACAGGGGCAGGGAGATGTTGCTACAGTTGTACAGGGCCTTGGTGAGGCCACACCTGGAGTATTGTGTACAGTTTTGGTCTCCTAACCTGAGGAAGGACATTCTTGCTATTGAGGGAGTGCAGCGAAGGTTCACCATACTGATTCCCGGGATGGCGGGACTGACCTATCAAGAAAGATTGGATCAACTGGGCTTGTATTCACTGGAGTTCAGAAGAATGAGAGGGGACCTCATAGAAACGTTTAAAATTCTGATGGGTTTAAGACAGGTTAGATGCAGGAAGAATGTTGGGGAAGTCCAGAACCAGGGGTCACAGTCTAAGGATAAGGGGTAAGCCATTTAGGACCGAGATGAGGAGAAACTTCTTCACCCAGAGAGTAGTGAACCTGTAGAATTCTCTACCCCAGAAAGTTGTTGAGGCCAATTCACTAAATATATTCAAAAAGGAGTTAGATGAAGTCCTTACTACTAGAGGGATCAAGGGGTATGGCAAGAAAGCAGGAATGGGGTACTGAAGTTGCATGTTCAGCCATGAACTCATTGAATGGCGGTGCAGGCTAGAAGGGCCGAATGGCCTACTCCTGCACCTATTTTCTATGTTTCTATATATCTCTGGTTTTACTGCCCAAAAAAAAAAAAAAAAACCCCCCCACAAAAATCACAAAAAAGCCCAACACTCTTCCTTGGGGAAGAGTGACCATAATATGGTGGAATTCTGCATTAGGATGGAGAATGAAACAGTTAATTCAGAGACCATGGTCCAGAACTTAAAGAAGGCTAACTTTGAAGGTATGAGGCGTGAATTGGCTGAGATGGATTGGCGAATGATACTTAAGGGGTTGACTGTGGATGGGCAATGGCAGACATTTAGAGACCGCATGGATGAACTACAACAATTGTACATTCCTGTCTGGCATAGAAATAAAAAAGGGAAGGTGGCTCAACCGTGGCTATCAAGGGAAATCAGGGATAGTATTAAAGCCAAGGAAGTGGCATACAAATTGGCCAGAAATAGCAGCGAACCTGGGGACTGGGAGAAATTTAGAACTCAGCAGAGGAGGACAAAGGGTTTGATTAGGGCAGGGAAAATGGAGTATGAGAAGAAGCTTGCAGGGAACATTAAGACGGATTGCAAAAGTTTCTATAGATATGTAAAGAGAAAAAGGTTAGTAAAGACAAACGTAGGTCCCCTGCAGTCAGAATCAGGGGAAGTCATAACGGGGAACAAAGAAATGGCGGACCAATTGAACAAGTACTTTGGTTCGGTATTCACGAAGGAGGACACGAACAACCTTCCGGTTATAAAAGGGGTCGGGGGGTCTAGTAAGGAGGAGGAACTGAGGGAAATCCTTATTAGCCGGGAAATTGTGTTGGGGAAATTGATGGGATTGAAGGCCGATAAATCCCCAGGGCCTGATGGACTGCATCCCAGAGTACTTAAGGAGGTGGCCTTGGAAATAGTGGATGCGTTGACAGTCATTTTCCAACATTCCATTGACTCTGGATCAGTTCCTATGGAGTGGAGGGTAGCCAATGTAACCCCACTTTTTAAAAAAGGAGGGAGAGAGAAAACAGGGAATTATAGACCGGTCAGCCTGACATCGGTAGTGGGTAAAATGATGGAATCAATTATTAAGGATGTCATAGCAGTGCATTTGGAAAGAGGTGACATGATAGGTCCAAGTCAGCATGGATTTGTGAAAGGGAAATCATGCTTGACAAATCTTCTGGAATTTTTTGAGGATGTTTCCAGTAGAGTGGATAAGGGAGAACCAGTTGATGTGGTATATTTGGACTTTCAGAAGGCGTTCGACAAGGTCCCACACAAGAGATTGATGTGCAAAGTTAGAGCACATGGGATTGGGGGTAGTGTACTGACATGGATTGAGAACTGGTTGTCAGACAGGAAGCAAAGAGTAGGAGTAAATGGGTACTTTTCAGAATGGCAGGCAGTGACTAATGGGGTGCCACAAGGTTCTGTGCTGGGGCCCCAGCTGTTTACACTGTACATTAATGATTTAGATGAGGGGATTAAATGTAGTATCTCCAAATTTGCGGATGACACTAAGTTGGGTGGCAGTGTGAGCTGCGAGGAGGATGCTGTGAGGCTGCAGAGCGACTTGGATAGGTTAGGTGAGTGGGCAAATGCATGGCAGATGAAGTATAATGTGGATAAATGTGAGGTTATCCACTTTGGTGGTAAAAACAGAGAGACAGACTATTATCTGAATGGTGACAGATTAGGAAAAGGGGAGGTGCAAAGAGACCTGGGTGTCATGGTACATCAGTCATTGAAGGTTGGCATGCAGGTGCAGCAGGCGGTTAAGAAAGCAAATGGCATGTTGGCCTTCATAGCAAGGGGATTTGAGTACAGGGGCAGGGAGGTGTTGCTACAGTTGTACAGGGCATTGGTGAGGCCACACCTGGAGTATTGTGTACAGTTTTGGTCTCCTAACCTGAGGAAGGACATTCTTGCTATTGAGGGAGTGCAGCGAAGGTTCACCAGACTGATTCCCGGGATGGCGGGACTGACCTATCAAGAAAGACTGGATCAACTGGGCTTGTATTCACTGGAGTTCAGAAGAATGAGAGGGGACCTCATAGAAACATATAAAATTCTGACGGGGTTAGACAGGTTAGATGCAGTAAGAATGTTCCCAATGTTGGGGAAGTCCAGAACCAGGGGTCACAGTCTAAGGATAAGGGGTAAGCCATTTAGGACCGAGATGCGGAGGAACTTCTTCACCCAGAGAGTGGTGAACCTGTGGAATTCTCTACCACAGAAAGTTGTTGAGGCCAATTCACTAAATATATTCAAAAAGGAGTTAGATGAGGTCCTTACTGCTAGGGGGATCAAGGGGTATGGCGAGAAAGCAGGAATGGGGTACTGAAGTTGAATGTTCAGCCATGAACTCATTGAATGGCGGTGCAGGCTAGAAGGGCCGAATGGCCTACTCCTGCACCTATTTTCTATGTTTCTATGTTTCTATGTTTACATACCAAAGTGCTTCAGAGCCAATAATGTACTGCTGTTGGAGTGCAACTATTGTAATGTAGGAAATGCAAACGCCAAATTCACGCACAGCAAGCTCCCACAATAAGCAATGTAATATATGATCAGATAATCTGTTTTAGTGGTGTTGGTTGAGGAATGTGTGTTGTACAGGCTACTGGGAGAACCCTCCTTCAAATAGTGACAGGGAATGTTTTACATCCACCCGAGAGGCCAGACGGGATCCAAGTTTAAGGTTTCATCCAAAAGTCTGCATCTCCGATGGTGCAGCACTCCCTCAGCACTGCACTGGAGTGCCAGCCTGGATTATGTGCTCAAGTCTCTGGAGTGGGGCTGGAATAGTACATACTGAGAGTGGCAAACAATGTTAATGCAATGACAGACTCTAGTTTCTGACAGGTGACCAGTGGGATTATTCCATCTTTGAAACATGCATCATCTTTCTGCTTCTTGTTATTTAACTACTTGCGTAAAGCCGGCCTTACTTGTTAGAACTGTTCGCTTTTTGCACTGCTCCTCGACCCCTCCTTGCTTCTTCCCAGACAATGTGTACGGAGTCTCGAAGACGAAGCGTGTGATATTGTGGTTTCTCTCAAAATGCGTCTTCCTTTCAGGCAGTTCTTTTTCTTCAAAGTAAGGATTGACGAATGTTACCTGAATATATGCAAATTTCTGGTCCAGGTTTTTTGCATTTACCTAAAAAGTAAAAGAAAGAAAAACCCACTCAACACAGTTTCATAAATGTAGTCAGATCTTAAAACAAAAAAAAGACTAGATATTGTAGTGGGCCTCCTGTGACATTGCTCTTTGTAAACAGTTATTTTAGGACAGCAGAGTGTTGCACCACATAAAGCACAAGGGGCTGGATTTCCCGGCCCTTTGCGCTCGGGGTTTCACCCCAGAGCGGTGTGAAAGGCGGTGGTGAGGTGTCCTGTGTCCCGCCGCGATCCTCGGGTCCCGTTTTGCGGTAGCGCGGAGCAGCACCGCTGGGAAGAGCTGCGCCAGGTGTGCAATGCCTCTCGGTGCAGCATCGGCAGGAGTTTGGACTTTTGCCCGATCCGTCCGCCTGGAAGTGCGCCTGCAATGACCGCTTGGGAAATCAGAGCGGTCCGGCATAGCCGGCGGTGAGGAAGGTAAAGTACTCCGAAGGTCAGTGCCAGTGTTTGGTCCTTTAATTGTTTAGCGATTTGTGTTGTGGTGGTGTAGGCAATGTTTTGGGAATGTTTTTGTGTTTTGTTTTGTTTTTAAGGCCCCCCCGCGCCCCCCCAGACCTCTCTCCGAGCGCACACGGCCCGGCACTTTAGTTGCCGAGTTTCCCATCCTTGCGCCACGAAAAGTGTACAACGCCTCCCTTCGCACTGCGCCCCCTGACGCAGGACCCAGATACCAAAACTTCCTTACCAAAGTGCAAACTATTCCCGGCCGGTAACTTTCCCGCCCCACCTCCGTTTTCACCCCAAAACAGAAAAGCCTAAAATCCAGCCCAATGTATTATGCTGCAGCTAAGGTGAGATCTAATTAAATGATCTAATTAATAAATAAACAGAACTTTAGATCAATCAGGGTTTGTTTGGTGAAATAACTGTGCAGATTACATAAGAACATAAGAAATAGGAACAGGAGAGTAGGCCATACTACCCCTCGAGCCTGCTCTGCCATTCAATATCATGGCTGATCTGATCATAGACTCAGCTCCACTTCCCCGCCCGCTCCCCATAACCCCTTATATCCTTATTGTTTAAGAAACTGTATTTCTGTCTTAAATTTATTCAATGTCCCAGCTTCCACAGCTCTCTGAGGCAGCAAATTCCACAGATTTACAACCCTCAGAGAAGAAATTTCTCCTCATCTCAGTTTTAAATGGGCAGCCCCTTATTCTGAGATCATGCCCTCTAGTTCTAGTCTCCCTCATCAGTGGAAACATCCTCTCTGCATCCACCTTGTCAAGCCCCCTCATAATCTTATACATTTCGATAAGATCACCTCTCATTCTTCTGAATTCCAATGAGTAGAGGCCCAACTTACTCAATCTTTCCTCATAAGTCAACCCCTTCATCCTCGGATTCAATCTAGTGAACTTTCTCTGAACTGCCTCCAAAGCAAGTATATCCTTTCGTAAATATGGAAACCAAAATTGCATGCAGTATTACAGCTGTGGCCTCACCAATACTGTGTATAACTGTAGCAAGACTTCCCTGCTTTTATACTCCATCCCCTTTGCAATAAAGGCCAAGATTCCATTGGCCTTCCTGATCATTGCTGTACCTGCATACTATTCTTTTGTGTTTCATGCACAAGTGCCCCCAGGTCCCGCTGTACTGTGGCACTTTGCAATCTTTCTCCATTTAAATAATAACTTGCTCTTTGATTTTTTTTCTGCCAAAGTGCATGACCTCACACTTTCCAACATTATACTCCATCTTTCAAATTTTTACCCACTCACCTAGTCACTCTGTACGTCTCCCCCCCCCCCATCCTCCGACAGCTGGCAACACTAGTGAACATCTACTACACTGCATTGCTGGGGTGGAGGTGGTGAGGTGACGTGAGGGATCCATGTCCCAAATCAAAATGGACTAGAATATTTGATGAGCATCCAAACCAGTCTCAAACTGTTCCTCTGCCGCCTCCTCCTCCACCCCCTATCCAAGTTATTCTCATGCAGAGACATTTGGTACAAGTTTTAATAATCTGATGCTATAGTCTTATAATATATTGAGGAAAGGCTTTGCAAAATGCAGAGGTTAATTGAACAGTACTTTGTTAGCAAGCATTGTTTCAGAATTTCTGGGAACGCATCTTCGACCTCAACTCCACTTTCCTGCACTATCCCCATATCTCTTGATTCCCTCAGTGCTCGAGAATCTATCAGCCTCAATCTTGAATATATAGATTGGAGAATGCTTCCCCTTAAATACACCAATGCTGCTCACCTCAACTGTTTTATGCGGCACTGAGTTCCACATTCTCACCACTCACTGAGTAAAGAAGTTTTGCTTGAATTCCCTATTGAATTTATTAATAACTAGCTTATATTTACGGCCCCTAGTTTTGGACTCCTCAACAAATCAAAACATCTTTACGCCTACCCTATAAAACACTTTCATAATTTTAACGACCTCTATTTGGTCACCTTTCATCCTTCTCTTTTCCAGAGCGAAGAGCCCCAGCCAGTTCAGTCTTTTCTGATAAGTTATACCCTCTCAGTTCTGGTATCAGCTTTTTTGCACCTTCTCCAGTGCCTCTATATCCCTTTTGTAATTTGGAGACCAGAATTGAGCACAGCACTCAAAGTGTGGTCTAACCAAGTTTCTATACCAGTTTAAACCTACTTCTCTGCTTTCGAATGCCATTCCTCTATAAAGAGTTTTGTTTGCACTTTGTTAACCTCCGTTGCTACTTTTGCTGATTTGTGAATCGGTTCTGTTTGTTCAATTTCTTCTCTGGAAAGCACGATGGCAGTGTGTCACGCCACTGCACCGTCTGCTTTTGAAGTATCTTGTTTAGCCCTGTTCCGAATATGACTTGTACCTCGATGTATTTGTCATGTATGCAACTTTCATACAACTGTAACCTTCATATAACTGCAACCTTCATGCAACCACACTCTACACTGTATATATGTCCTGGAAATGCACACCTTGACCACAGGGGGTGAACTTGTGGGAGACACTCCTCACCTGGGCACTCAGGTATTTAAAGGGAGGTCCCACGCAGGGTCATCACTTCTTGGTCCTGGGAATAAAAAAGGTCACGCAGTGACCGTCTCTGCAGTACATGCCTCGTGTGATTCAGTAGCAAGGTGCAGGGACACTACAGTATCCACATTAAATAAAAAGGAAACTTTGTGGGTAAAGTAGGTTGGCTCTGCCCACTCACGAATGAGGTTAATTGTCACCAGAGGCATCAGTGGAAAATCTTCACCATGATTTTAAAGCTCGCTTCAACAGTACCCATAGGGGGCTTTACGTCTAGTATTGTAGTTTCCACAAGTTAGCATAAAATTACAGACCGCTGTTAAATCACCATATAAGATCAAAAAGGAGCCGATTTAGATCGAGAGAGATCTTGCATTTTTAGAGCACCTGTAATGACATCAAGACATTGCAAAGTACTTTTGGAGTGTAGTCACTGTTGCAATGTAGGACACACGGCAGCCCATTTGCGCACAGCAAGTTCCCACAAACAGCAATGAGATAATGACCAGATCATCTGTTCTTTTAGTGATGCTGGTAGAAATATAAATGTTGGCCAGGACACCAGGGAGAACACTTCGAGTAATGCTGTGGGATCTTTTACATCCATCTCAGAGGGCACTCAAGGCCTCAGTTTAACGTCTCATCCGAAAGACGGCACCTCCAACATGGCATCACTCGCTCAGTGCTGCACTGGAGCGTCAGCCTGGAATATGTCCTCAAGTCTCTGGAGTGGGACTTGAAGAGCTGAGAGTGCTACCCACTGAGGCATGGGCTGATGGTGGCCCCATGGCCAAAGTCCCTGGCCAAAGACTGCCCTAAGTGGAGGAAGTGCATCTGGGAGGGCGCTGAGCCCCTCAAGTCTCAACGGCGAGAGAATGCAGAAATCAAGCACAGGCAGCGGAAAGAGCGTGCGGCAAACCAGTCCCACCCACCCTTTCTCCCAACGACTATCTGTCCCACCTGTGACAGGGACTGTGGCTCTCATATTGGACTGTTCAGCCATCTAAGGACTCATTTTAAGAGTGGAAGCAAGTCTTCCTCGATTCCGAGGGAATGCCTATGATGATGATGTTATAACAGACACTGGAGCTGATGGTATTGCTGAAATGAAAACCTGGCAACATATTCTGGGTTACAGTACGAATGCACTGCCAACTGAAGGAGTCCATTTCTGTATTGTATACTTACATCTGGAAATACTTGTCTCAACCTATATTTAAGTTAACTGGTAATTTGATTTCACGGCTGCATTTGCGTCAAACAGGACGCACCCCTACCGGGATATCATCCCATGCTGAGGAGCTCTCTGATGTGCACAACTTGACCCTGCCAACTCCAAATATAAAGGTTGCTCTTACCCTGGTAGAGGTTGAACCCTGCCAGCTAGTTATGGACTGGAATTGTCCGTGTGTGTGGACAGAAGTCAAGACCAGGCCATCGTCACTGGCCAATAATGGAAAGGATGCGAGGGGTAGGAGACCCTCGGAGGGCCCAAAAGGGGAAAAGCCGAGCGGCCTTTGCTCCAAACACACAAATCTTTTCACTTTGGTTGCTCAAGGAATGCTGTTGTTGGCGATCTGAGGCAGCCTTTGGCTGTGTCAACGAGAAAGGCATTCAAACACTCCCAGATGGGCTAAAACCAATACTCTTTACAAACCATATTGGCCAGCAGATATCCAGTCTCGAGATGTCTGAAAGCCTCTCCCAGCAGAGTTGCATAGAAATACAACAACTTGTATTTATATAGCGCCTTTAACGTATTGAAATATACCAAGCTACTTCACAGGAGTATTATGCGATAAAATTTGACACCGAGCCTCGTAAGTAGAAATTAGCGCAGGGAGCTTGATCAAAGAGGTAGGTTTAAGGAGCGTCGTGAAGAAAGGTAGAGAGGTGGAGAGGTTTAGGGAGGGAGTTCCAGAGCTTGGGGCCCAGGCAACAGAAGGCACGGCCACCGATGGTTGAGCGATTATAATCAGGGATATTCAGGCTGAATTAGAGGAGCGCAGACATCTCGGGGGTTTGTTGGGCTGAAGGAGATTACAGAGATAGGGAGGGGCGAGGCCATGGAGGGACTTGCTAACAAGGATGAGAATTACAGCACGGAAGTCATCATCATCATAGACGGTACCTCGAACAAGGATGACTTGCTTCCACACCAAAAGGGATGATTTCACAGGTGTTTCAATGAAGGACCCAGTGTTCCAGTCCTGAACTCTTATTGAGGGGGTAGAAGATGCCTAAGCATGGATTTTTTAAACGTGTGGTGGCCGTTGCACACCAACCACCACATGGGTTTGACAAAGCTAGGTCTTGGTCCAGTGGCAAGGGTTAACCCAGATGACTGGAGACCTGCTCTGCTGCACAGGCCTAGTGTGCACACATATCGCAATGTGGGCTGGCCCATGCTGCCCCTGGGCCCTCAGCTCTTCTGGCCCTTTACACTCATTTGTCGTACCTTCGCCATGAACTCTCGCCGTTCCTCCGTTACAAACATTCGCATGGAAGTAGGCCTTTTGGCTCAACAATGTTGGTGTTTATCCTCCACATGAGTACTGTCCTAATCCCATGTTCCCACCTATTGTCAGATCTCTTTATTCCCTTTTCCTTTAACCAGCTATCTAACCTATTCTTCAATGTTGACTTGGGCCCGGAATTTCCTCACTGTCCGTTGGCACTGGAAAATTACGCTTTCCACTAGCAGAGGGAGCAGAACGCAGGTTTCCTGGGTAGCTTAATTTGCATATGAAGCGGTGTAAGTTCTGACATAACTGCATTCTTAAAGCACAGCGAGAGGCTTCGGCCCCAGGGAAACTTCAGTGCAGAAACAGCGCAGTCTCTGTAAAGACCACTTTCTTCATCAGAGCACTGGGGGACAGCGAAGAGGGGATGCAGAATTTGGTTCTGCGGTCCATTGCATTTTATCCGCTCACGGCATCTCCCGCCTTGCTGTGAAGTGCCTCTCGCAAGAACCATGAAGCTGTCACAGGTGCCCATGGTGTACTCCGACAGGGCAGCATTCTGCTAAAGGGCTGGGAACCTTTTCACAGGAAGACCTGGAAGCCCTCCTGGGAGAGATGGAAAGAAGACAGACTTGCGTTTATACAACGCCGTTGATGACCACCGGACATCTCAGAGCACTTTACAGCCAATGAAGTACTTTTTTTTTGGAGTGCAATCATTGTTATAATGTGGGAAATGCGGCAGCCACTTTGCGCACAGCAAACTCTCTCAAACAGCAACGTGATAAAACCACCGCAGGTCGGGGCTATAAATAGAGTTGGAGCGGCGGGCCCTGGAACATCGTGGACGAAGGAGCGGCGAATGAGGGTGCGGGGCCCAGAAGAGGCGAGGGCCCAGGGGCAGCACGGGCCAGCCCACAGTGAGATATGTGTGCGCACTAGGTCTATGCAGCAGAGCCGGTCTCCAATCGTCCTGGTTAACCCTTGCCATTGGACCAAGACCTAGCTCTGACAAGCCCATGTGGTGGATGGTGTGCAATGGTCACCACACGTTAAATAAATCCACACACAGGCATCTTCCACCCCTTCAACTGGAGTTCAGGACTGGAACATGGGGTCCTTCATTGAAACATTGATGAATTCTTGTGGAAACAAGTCATCCTCGTTCGAGGGATTGCACATGATGATGATGGATAACGAGCAGATAATCTGTTTTTAGTGATACTGATTGAGGGATAAAAGAGGATGAGAGGGGCAGTCTGCTGGGTGTTCCGGGCTGCAAGCCATCCGGGAATGCTAGCCTTGCTGTCTGTGGGTGGGGAGGTGGCCCTGCACTCACTGACAACATCTTCTGCCGAGCTGCCTTATTCTTCTCGCTTTTACTGGAAAGTTGAGTTAGACAGAGTTGAAATGCAAACAGATCGCCAAGGCAATATCAACAAAGCATTCCACAGAATCAATTAGATAGAAGATGAGAAGATAAGGAAGAACAACAAGGCTTTGCTTTTTTAACCATGGTAGGCCAAAGCAAGAGTGAATAAAAGAATCGATTAGGAGATGTGATTATATTGAGTGTAAACCAACAGTTTGGAGGGTAGACACATTGTATATGATAAACAGTTTGATACACGTACCAGAGCATGAACACTTGGCCCTAGGACGAGGTCAGGCTGTAACCATCTCGGTGAAAGGATGGATCCCCAGTTCCCTAAAAGTCAGAGTCAGCTGTGGCTCAGTGGGCAGCACATTCACCTCTGAATCAGAAGGTTGTGAATTCGAGCCCCACTCCAGGTACTTGAGCACAAAATCCAGGCTGACACTCCAGTGCAGTGCTGAGGGTGTGCTGCACTGTCAGATATGCCGTCTTTCGGATGAGATGTTAAACCGAGGCCCTGTTTGCTCTCTCAGATGTAAAAGATGCTGAAGAAGAGCAGGGGAGTTATCCCTGGCCAATATTTATCCCTCAACCAACATCACTAAGATCAGATTATCTGGTCATTGCTGTTTGTGGGAGCTTGCTATGCACAGTGAACATTAACTGCTGGATTTCCTACACTGTTTACAACAGTGACGACACTTAAAAAAAAAACAAGTACTGCATTGTAAAGCGCTTTGAGACATCCGGTGGTTGTGAAAGGCACTATATAAATGCAAGTCTTTCTTCCAAACAAGGCAGTAAGGAGCAAAGCTTACCTTGTTCGAATCCTGGATTATTTTCACATTCTCAGCTCCAAACTTGTCCCCATACAGTTTGAGGAGTCTCTCGGATATTTCTGACAGTCTTGTCAGCTTGGGTTCCTTGTAGATGTATTCCTTTCCATCTTCCTCTTCGAAGAAACTCTATTTAAAAAAAAATGATAAGACTGAGAGTGTACCACTGGGAAATAATCACGAGTGAGAATAGTGGACAAGTGAGAATAGTGGACAAGCATCTAACCGTGTTTGTACAACATTCCCGTGACTTCCCAGCACTTTAAAGGAGAGAAATCCTGATTTCTATCACCCTTTGTGTGATAAAGTACTTCCTAATTCTCCGCCTGAATTGACTGGCTCTAATTTTAAAGATTGTTTTCTTGATTTTCCAACCAGAGGAAATAAGAACATAAGAAATAGGAGCAGGAGTAGGCCATTTGACCCCTCGAGCCTGCTCTACCATTAAATAAGCTCATGGCTGATTTGATTATGGACTCAGCTCCATTTTCCTGCCTGCTCCCCATAACCCCTTATTCCCTTATTGCTCAAAAATCTGTCTATCCCCGCCTTAAATATATTCAATGACCCAGCCTCCACTACTCTCTGGGCAGAGAATTCCACAGATTTACAACCCTCTGACAGAAGAAGTTCCTCCTCATCTCAGTTTTAAATGGGCGGCCCCTTATTCTGAGACTATGTCCCCTAGTTTTAGTTTCCCCTATGAGTGGAAACATCCTCACTGCATCCACCTTGTCGAGCCCCCTCATTATCTTATATATTTCGATAAGATCACCTCTCATTCCTCTGAACTCCAAGGAGTACAGGCCCGGGTTGACAGGCTGTAACTAGTGGGGTGCTGCAGGGATCGGTGCTGGGGCCTCTGCTAGTTACAATCTATATTAATGACTGAGATGAGGGGACATAGTTTAATGTATCCAAGTTTGCTGACGATACAAAGATAAGTGGGAAAGTAAGCTGTGAGGAGGATGCAAAGAGGTTGAAAGGGATAAAGACAGCATAAGTGAGTGGGCAAGGAGGTGGCAGATGGAGTAAAATGTGGGGAAATGTTAAATTATCTACTTTAGTAGGAAATACAGAAAAGCAGAATATTTTTTTTAAAGTTGAGAGACCAGTAAATGTTGGTATGCAAAGGGATTTGGGTGTCCTTGTGTTCGAGTCATCCTCTCTGCATCCACCCTGTCGTGCCCCCTTGGTATCTTATGTTTCATTAAGATCACCTCTCATTCTTCTAAACTCCAATGAGTACAGGCTCAACCCACCTGCTTAACTTTTCTTCACAAGACACCCCTTCATCTCAGGAATCAATCTAGTGAACCTTCTCTGAACTATGTCCAATGGAAGTATATCGCTTCTTAAATACGGAGACCAAAACTATGCATTACTCCAGGTGTGGTCTCACCAATACCCTGTACAGTTGTAGCAGGACTTCTCTGCTTTTATACTCCACCCCCTTGCAATAAAGGCCAACATTCCATTTATCTTCCTGATTACTTGCTATATCTGCATACTAACTTTTTGTGTGTCATATATGAGAACCCCCAGATCCCTCTGTACCACAGCATTCGTCTCTCTCTATTTAAATAATATTTTTATTTTTCCTATCAAACTTCACATTTTCCCACATTATACTCCATCTACCAAATGTTTGCCCACTCACTCAGCCTATCTATATCCCTTTGCTGACTCTGTGTCCTCCTCACAACTTGCTTTTCCACCTATTGTATTATCAGCAAATTTGGCTACAATACATTCGGTCCCTTCATCCAAGTCATTAATATATATTAAATAGTTGAGGCCCCAGCACTGATCCCTATAGCACCTCACTTTTGCCAACCTGAAAATGACCCATATATCCCGACTCTCTGTTTTCTGTTAGTTAGCCAATCCTCTATCCATGCTAATACATTAACCCAACACGATGAACTCTTATCTTGTGTAGTAACCTTTTATGCAGTTAAGAGGCTGTTTGCCCTGGCTGGAGAGCATAGAACTAGGGGTCATAGTTTCAGGAAAAGGGGTCGGCCATTTAGGATTAAAATGGAGAGATAATTATGAGGGGCCCAGATAGAGTGGACAGGAAGGACCTATTTCCCTTAGCAGAGGGGTCAACAACCAGGCGGCATAGATTTAAAGTAATTGGTAGGAGGTTTAGAGGGGATTAGAAATATAGAAAATAGGTGCAGGAGTAGGCCATTCGGCCCTTCGAGCCTGCACCACCATTCAATATGATCATAGCTGATCATTTCCTCAGTACCCCTTTTCCTGCTTTCTCTCCATACCCCTTGATCCCTTTAGCCGTAAGGGCCATATCTAACTCCCTCTTCAATATATCCAATGAACTGACATCAACAACTCTCTGCGGCAGGGAATTCCACAGGTTAACAACTCTCTGAGTGAAGAAGTTACTCCTCATCTCAGTCCGAAATGGCTTACCCCTTATCCTAAGACTGTGTCCCCTGGTTCTGGACTTCCCCAACGTCAGGAACATTCTTCCTGCATCTAACCTGTCCAGTCCTGTCAGAATCTTATACGTTTCTATGAGAGCCCCTCTCATCCTTCTAAACTCCAGTGTATAAAGGCCCAGTTGATCCAGTCTCTCCTCATATGTCAGTCCAGCCACCCCTGGAATCAGTCTGGTGAACCTTCGCTGCACTCCCTCAATAGCAAGTACATCCTTCCTCAGATTAGATGACCAAAACTGAACACAATATTTCAGGTGAGGTCTCACCAAGGCCCTGTACAACTGCAGTAAGACCTCCCTGCTCCTATACTCAAATCCCCTAGCTATGAAGGCCAGCATACCATTTGCCACCTTTACTGCCTGCTGTACCTGCATGCCAACTTTCAATGATGATGAACTATGACACCCATGTCTCGTTGCACCTCCCCTTTTCCTAATCTGCCGCCATGCAGATAATATTCTGCCTTTGAGTTTTTGCCCTCAAAGTGGATAACCTCACATTTATCCACATTATACTGCATCTGCCATGCATTTGCCCACTCACCTAGCCTATCCAAGTGACCCTGCAGTCTCATAGCGTCCTCCTCACAGCTCACACCGCCACCCAGTTTAGTGTCAGCTGCAAACTTGGAGATATTTCACTCAATTCCTTCATCTAAATCATTAATGTATATTGTAAAGAGCTGGGGTCCCAGCACTGAGCCCTGCGGCACTCCACTAGTCACTGCCTGCCATTCTGAAAAGGACCTGTTTATCCCGACTCTCTGCTTCCTGACTGCCAACCAGTTCTCTATCCACGTCAGTACATTACCCCCAATACCATGTGCTTTGATTTTGCACACCAATCTCTTGTGTGGGACCTTGTCAAAAGCCTTTTGAAAGTCTAAATACACCACATTCACTGGTTCTCCCTTGTCCACTCGACTAGTTACATCCTCAAAAAATTCCAGAATATTCGTCAAGCATGATTTCCCTTTCATAAATCCATGCTGACTTGGACCGATCCTGTCACTGCTTTCCAAATGCGTTGCTATTTCATCCTTAATGATTGATTCCAACATTTTCCTTACTACTGATGTCAGGCTAACCGATCTATAATTACCCCTTTTCTCTCTCCCTCCTTTTTAAAAAAAGTGGTATTACATTAGCTACCCTCCAGTCCATAGGAACTGATCCAGAGTCAATCGACTGTTGGAAAATGACCACCAATACATCCACTATTTCTATTGCCACTTCCTTAAGTACTCTGGGATGCAGACTATCAGGCCCTGGGGACTTATCGGCCTTCAATCCCATCAATTTCCCGAACACAATTTCCCGCATAAAAGGATATCCTCCAGTTCCTCCTTCTCACTAGACCCTCTGTCCCCTAGTACATCCGGAAGGTTATTTATGTCTTCCTGCGTGAAGACAGAACCAAAGTATTTGTTCAATTGGTCTGCCATTTCTTTGTTTCCCATTATAAATTCACCTGAATCTGACTGCAAGGGACCTACATTTGTCTTCACTAATCTTTTTCTTTTAACATATCTATGAGGGGAAATACTTTAACCCAGAGGGTTGTGGGGTTCTGGAACTCACTGCCTGAAAGGGTGGTAGAGGCAGAAACCCTCACCACATTTAAAAAGCACTTGGATGTGCACCTGAAGTGCCGTAACCTACAGGGCTACAGACCTCGAGGTGGAAAGTGGGATTAGGCTGGACAGCTCGTGGTCAGCCGGCGCAGACACGATGGGCTGCAATGGCCTCATTCCGTGCTGTAAATTTCTATGACTCTATGATTTCTTCACTCAGAGGGCTGTGGATGTTGAATCTTTGAGTATATTCAAGACTGAGGGAATCAAGTGATATGAGGATCAGGCAGGAAGTAGAGTTGAGGTAGTTCAGTCATGATCATACTGAATGGCAGAGCAGGCTTGAGGGGATGGGTGTGGCCGACTCCTGCTCCTATTTCTTATGTTCTTATGTTCATGGTGCTGCACATTCCTCGGTTTCTAGTTCTCATTAGCAAAGTGATTTGTACATCCCTCTCTGTGATACCAGTACATTCATTGTCATGTCAGGGCACGTTTAACATTCTACTTAAGACTCCCAAAGCAAGCGCTCTGCTCGGAACTCCTTCACGGCAAGCGAGCCAAATGTGGGCAGCGGAAACGTTACAAGGATACCCTCAAAGCCTCCCTGATAAAGTGCAACATCCCCACTGACACCTGGGAGTCCCTGGCCAAAGACCGCCCTAAGTGGAGGAAGAGCATCTGGGAGGGCGCTGAGCACCTAGAGTCTCAACATCGAAAGCATGCAGAAATCAAGCCCAGGCAGCGGAAGGAGTGTGCGGCAAACCAGTCCCACCCACCACCTCAGATGAATACGTGGCTTGAGCAATGGTGCAGCAGGGAGGGATTCAAATTCCTGGGGCATTGGAACCGGTTCTGGGGGAGGTGGGACCAGTACAATCCGGACGGTCTGCACCTGGGCAGAATCGGAACCAATGTCCTCGGGGGAGTGTTTGCTAGTGCTGTTGGGGAGGAGTTAAACTAATATGGCAGGGGGATGGGAACCAATGCAGGGAGATAGAGGGAAACAAAAAGGAGGCAAAAACAAAAGACAGAAAGGAGATGAGGAAAAGTGGAGGGCAGAGAAACCCAAGGCAAAGAACAAAAAGGGCCATTGTACAGCAAAATTCTAAAAGGACAGAGGGTGTTAAAAAAACAAGCCTAAAGGCTTTGTGTCTTAATGCAAGGAGTATCCGCAATAAGGTGGATGAATTAACTGTGCAAATAGATGTTAACAAATATGATGTGATTGGGATTACGGAGACGTGGCTCCAGGATGATCAGGGCTGGGAACTCAACATCCAGGGGTATTCAACATTCAGGAAGGATAGAATAAAAGGAAAAGGAGGTGGGGTAGCATTGCTGGTTAAGGAGGAGATTAAGGCAATAGTTAGGAAGGACATTAGCTTGGATGATGTGGAATCTATATGGGTAGAGCTGCAGAACACCAAAGGGCAAAAAACGTTAGTGGGAGTTGTGTACAGACCTCCAAACAGTAGTAGTGATGTTGGGGAGGGCATCAAACATGAAATTAGGGGTGCGTGCAATAAAGGTGCAGCAGTTATAATGGGTGACTTTAATATGCACATAGATTGGGCTAACCAAACTGGAAGCAATACGGTGGAGGAGGATTTTCTGGAGTGCATAAGGGATGGTTTTTTAGACCAATATGTCGAGGAACCAACTAGGGGGGAGGCCATCTTAGACTGGGTGTTATGTAATGAGAGAGGATTAATTAGCAATCTCGTTGTGCGAGGCCCCTTGGGGAAGAGTGACCATAATATGGTGGAATTCTGCATTGGGATGGAGAATGAAACAGTTAATTCAGAGACCATGGTCCAGAACTTAAAGAAGGCTAACTTTGAAGGTATGAGGCGTGAATTGGCTGGGATGGATTGGCGAATGATACTTAAGGGGTTGACTGTGGATGGGCAATGGCAGACATTTAGAGACCGCATGGATGAACTACAACAATTGTACATTCCTGTCTGGCATAAAAATAAAAAAGGGAAGGTGGCTCAACCGTGGCTATCAAGGGAAATCAGGGATAGTATTAAAGCCAAGGAAGTGGCATACAAATTGGCCAGAAATAGCAGCAAACCTGGGGACTGGGAGAAATTTAGAACTCAGCAGAGGAGGACAAAGGGTTTGATTAGGGCAGGGAAAATGGAGTATGAGAAGAAGCTTGCAGGGAACATTAAGACGGATTGCAAAAGTTTCTATAGATATGTAAAGAGAAAAAGGTTAGTAAAGACAAACGTAGGTCCGCTGCAGTCAGAATCAGGGGAAGTCATAACGGGGAACAAATAAATGGCGGACCAATTGAACAAGTACTTTGGTTCGGTATTCACGAAGGAGGACACGAACAACCTTCCGGTTATAAAAGGGGTCGGGGGGTCTAGTAAGGAGGAGGAACTGAGGGAAATCCTTATTAGCCGGGAAATTGTGTTGGGGAAATTGATGGGATTGAAGGCCGATAAATCCCCAGGGCCTGATAGACTGCATCCCAGAGTACTTAAGGAGGTGGCCTTGGAAATAGTGGATGCGTTGACAGTCATTTTCCAACATTCCATCGACTCTGGATCAGTTCCTATGGAGTGGAGGGTAGCCAATGTAACCCCACTTTTTAAAAAAGGAGGGAGAGAGAAAACAGGGAATTATAGACCGGTCAGCCTGACATCGGTAGTGGGTAAAATGATGGAATCAATTATTAAGGATGTCATAGCAGTGCATTTGGAAAGAGGTGACATGATAGGTCCAAGTCAGCATGGATTTGTGAAAGGGAAATCATGCTTGACAAATCTTCTGGAATTTTTTGAGGATGTTTCCAGTAGAGTGGATAAGGGAGAACCAGTTGATGTGGTATATTTGGACTTTCAGAAGGCGTTCGACAAGGTCCCACACAAGAGATTGATGTGCAAAGTTAGAGCACATCGGATTGGTGGTAGTGTACTGACATGGATTGAGAACTGGTTGTCAGACAGGAAGCAAAGAGTAGGAGTAAATGAGTACTTTTCAGAATGGCAGGCAGTGACTAGTGGGGTACCGCAAGGTTCTGTGCTGGGGCCCCAGCTGTTTACACTGTACATTAATGATTTAGATGAGGGGATTAAATGTAGTATCTCCAAATTTGCGGATGACACTAAGTTGGGTGGCAGTGTGAGCTGCGAGGAGGATGCTGTGAGGCTGCAGAGCGACTTGGATAGGTTAGGTGAGTGGGCAAATGCATGGCAGATGAAGTATAATGTGGATAAATGTGAGGTTATCCACTTTGATGGTAAAAACAGAGAGACAGACTATTATCTGAATGGTGACAGATTAGGAAAAGGGGAGGTGCAAAGAGACCTGGGTGTCATGGTACATCAGTCATTGAAGGTTGGCATGCAGGTGCAGCAGGCGGTTAAGAAAGCAAATGGCATGTTGGCCTTCATAGCAAGGGGATTTGAGTACAGGGGCAGGGAGGTATTGCTACAGTTGTACAGGGCATTGGTGAGGCCACACCTGGAGTATTGTGTACAGTTTTGGTCTCCTAACCTGAGGAAGGACATTCTTGCTATTGAGGGAGTGCAGCGAAGGTTCACCAGACTGATTCCCGGGATGGCGGGACTGATCTATCAAGAAAGACTGGATCAACTGGGCTTGTATTCACTGGAGTTCAGAAGAATCAGAGGGGACCTCATAGAAATATTTAAAATTCTGACGGGGTTAGACAGGTTAGATGCAGGAAGAATGTTCCCAATGTTGGGGAAGTCCAGAACCAGAGGTCACAGTCTAAGGATAAGGGGTAAGCCATTTAGGACCGAGATGCGGAGGAACTTCTTCACCCAGAGAGTGGTGAACCTGTGGAATTCTCTACCACAGAAAGTTGTTGAGGCCAATTCACTAAATATATTCAAAAAGGAGTTAGATGAGGTCCTTACTACTAGGGGGATCAAGGGGTATGGCGAGAAAGCAGGAATGGGGTACTGAAGTTGAATGTTCAGCCATGAACTCATTGAATGGCGGTGCAGGCTAGAAGGGCCGAATGGCCTACTCCTGCACCTATTTTCTATGTTTCTATGTTTCCCTCAACGACTATCTGCCCCACCTGTGACAGAGTCTGTGGCTCTCGTATTGGACTGTTCAGCCACCTAAGGACTCCGAGGGACTGCCTATGATGATGATGATGATGATGATAAGTGAATATTTAGCATTACACAGTGGTGCTCACATTTCTACCTATTATTACAGAAAGCGGAATCCACAGGCGTGCCAACATAAGCAAGCAAGGAAGCAGAGAATACCCGGTCCAGATCAGGCATTTCGTTCTTTTTTGTGGGTGCTCTACATGCGAGATATTTACTTGCAGTATCAGCTATGGCTCAATGGGTAGCAGACTCGCCTCTGAGTCACAAGGCTGTGGGTTCAAGTCTCATTCCAAAGACTCGAGCACATAAATCTCGGCTGACACTCCCAGTGCATTGCTGAGGTGCCGTCTTTCAGAGATGATGTTAAATCAAGGTCCCATCTTCCCTCTCAGGTGGATGTTCATGATCATCATAGGCAGTCCCTCGTATCGAGGATGACTTGTTTCTATGCCAAAAAGTGGATGTTAAAGATCCCGTGGCGATATTTTGAAGAAGAGCAGGAAAATTTTCCCCGGTGTCCTGGGCCAATATTTATCCCTCAACCAACATCGCTAAGACAGATTATCTGGTCATAATTACATTGCTCTTTGTGGGACGTTGCTATGTGCAAATTGGTTGCTGTATTTCTTCGATTACAACAGTGATCACATTTCAAAAGTACTTAATTCGCTGTAAAGCGTTTGGGGAAATCCTGAGGCCACGCAAGATGCCACAATTGGCTGAAATCCCGTTAAATGTGCATCTTGCATCATTTCACTCACCTGACCATAAAAAGCAACTCGGAAAAAAGTTCCCAGCAGTCTTCGCCCCGTGTGAAGGACCAGAATTATTTTTTTATAAGCTTCATTCAGTGTGCTATATATCAAAGCAAGTTTCTGAAATACATAGAGAAAAGAATTTATGAACAAGTTTGCACGAAAAACTGGATGCATGTGGCACGGAGGTAAGCCACAGATTATTGGCACAGAGCCAAACAAAATATTGTGTAAAAGGATGAGAACACCGCCCTGATCCATTAAAACATCCATTAAATGCCTGCAATTTTCCCCAGAGAGGTGGGGTTGGAGGCAGGCGGGAAACTGGAGAGGCTGCCATGCTCTAAAGGCACCCTTTTGTTAAGGGGAAAAATTCCAGCCAATGTCTGCCTAAACCCCTCCGACAATCTTTTTAAATGCTAAAATAATTCAATCCAACAGCTCAAATGGCTATTTCTATGATAAATTTATGGGGGCGTCCATAATTGCACAGGGCCCTGGGGGAGGGGCCTATATTTCCCTGGATCCCCTGGGGGGAAATTTAGGCCCTTTCCCCCCCCCCCCCCAGGGGATCCAGAGAAATATAGGCCCCTCCCCCTAGGGGGATCCAGAGAAATATAGGCCCCTCCCCCCCAGGGGATCCAGAGAAATATAGGCCCCTCCCCCCAGGGGATCCAGAGAAATATAGGCCCCTCCCCCCCAGGGGATCCAGAGAAATATAGGCCCCTCCCCCCCAGGGGATCCAGAGAAATTTAGGCCCCTCCCCCCAGGGGATCCAGAGAAATATGGGGAGGAAATTTGGCTGCGGCGTTAATCCAGGCAGAGCGCTAAATATTGCACGGGGAAAAGGTTTGCCTCTGCCGCCGCAAAATTCAGCAACTGGCCCCAGAGTGTAGGGTGGGGTGCTAAGGGATGCGTTCCACCCCTCTTTTAGGGTGCTAGGCCACCTGAGCCAGTGAAAATCCCGAGCTAAAGAGCCGGCCTCAGTGCACACTAAGAGAGTCCTCGGGGGAAAAAAAAAGCAACAAAAACATTCCAATAAATAACTCACACCAGCACAGCATAAATCTAAAATAAAAACCAATCACACTTACCCGAGGTCGACATTCCTTCCCTCACTGCGGCCACTACAGCTCGGACCCCCGCTTCCACAGGTGGTTCCAGCAGGGGGCGCTACGGGTCGGGCGCGATCCAAATATCGAGCTGGTGTCGCAGGACGCTGGAAGTTGGCCGCCCACCCGGAAGTGCTTACTGCCGCCATTGCTGTCCCTTCGGGGCGCTAACAGGGGCGGCGGATGTCCAAAAATCCAGCCCTATACTTCTCTGGATCTCCTGGGGGGAGGGGCCTATATTTGGCTGGGCCTCTAAGGGGAGGATGGGTCTATATTTCTCAGGAAAACTTCTGGGAAGAGGGGCCTATATTTCCCTGGATCTCCTGGGGTAGGGGGTGCGGGGCGGGGAAGAGCTTGTATTTCTCTGGATCCCCTGGGGGGGGGGGCGGGGGGGAAGGAATTATATTTGACTCTTGCACCATATGACCCTTACCAATCCACTTGCACTTAACAAACAAAATGATTTTGCTGCCCCAGTTGCCAGTAGTTAGGCAATAAATGCAAGTCACTGACAGTGTTGTACACGAGCAGGAAGCTCTAGGTTCAGCTTCAAACTGGATAGCAGGCACATACCTCAAATTCCCTCCGCTTCTCATAGATAGGAATGATGAACTTGTAAATCACTGCCATCAACTCATAACGCTCTGCATTCCAGAGCCCGTCTGCACAATTCTCCAACAACTCCACAAGGACGTCCTGCAGAGAACACAGATTATTAAATATTCAATCTTGGAATATAGCAGCTGGAATATTCCAACAGAACCAAACCAATGATGTAAACCTTTGATTGTGTTCAGCTGTAACTAAATATGTTGGCCCAGAAATCCCGGTTTCTCCTTTCTGCGGGCGTTCGAATGGATTATAGAAAAAAGAAGCGCATCAACCTGAAGCTGCTGCGGCCATGCGCGTTCCCAGTCTGGAGGCCTCTCCTGACTGCGTGTCGCAGCGCGTGCACGTCGGGACGTGCGCAGGCCTGGAGTTGCAGTCACATGGCTCTGGGCAGCCAATCAGGTGCAGTATATTCTCATTCATAATAATTAGGAACTCTAAGTTGGAGTTCCCATTATTATGAATGAGAAACAGCCCCAAAACACTAATATACAATAATAAAAGATAGAAAAAATGCACAACATATTTTTATTAATTTCAATTAAAATTATTTATGTATATAAAATAAAGACATATTTTTCAGATTTTTTAAAATGTTTTTTTTAATAATGGTTTAAAATAAACTTACCAGAGTGGAGAGGGTTTTATAACAATAACATTTGTTTTTAAAAATGCTATTTTACAATGTTTTGCGTGTTTTAAAACTCTTATGCCTGTAACAGTAGGCTATACGCCTGCTTTTATCAGGTGCAAGAGTTGTGAGGACATCTGCCGCGCATGAGTAAATACCACAAACTTGCCCGTGCACATGTCCTCGCTCACGATATGTGCGACATCTGTCAAGCCAGAAACTTGACAGATCAGAAAAAACGGTTTTCAGCGCATGCGCATCGGAAATCGGCTTTTCCAATGCATTCCCGGGTCCGTACACACTCCGCACGGACCCAGGAGGCTGGGATTTCAAGGTCAATGTTGTGTTTTCATTTTGAGGGTGGTATGGTTACATTTTTTAATATTCAATAAACTAAAAAATGAAAGGCATGTGTTTCTATAGCGCCTTTCAAGACCTCAGGACATCCCAAAGCGTTTTACAGCCAATGAAGTAATTTTGGAGTGTAGTCACTGTTGTAATGTAGGAAATGCGGCAGCCAATTTGCGCACAGCAAGCTCCCACAAACAGCAATTTTACAACGGGCAGATAATCTGTTTCAGTGATGTTGGTTGAGGGATAAATGTTGTCACAGGATACCGGAGTGAACTCCCCTGCTCTTCTTCAAATAGAGCCATGGACTCTTTTATGTCCACCTGAGAGGCCAGATGGATCCTCGGTTTAACGTCTCATCCGAAAGACAGCACCTCCCTCAGTACTACACTGGAGTGTCAGCCTAAATCAAACTAGGTTTCAAAGCTTCAGTTACAAGGGTGTTTGGACGATGGGTCACTGAAACCTTTGTTGAGAGGAGGTGCTTGGTGATCAGGTGCCACATATCCCAGGATAGCCAGCAGTTTTTGTCTCGTCCCATTGTTTTCTCGAAAGCAATCCATTCGACCGAAGGCCATTCACTGCTCCTGCGCACGTTTATTGTTAGATTCACCAAACAAAAATACACTTGTTCCAAACTTGCCACACATCGATGGAACCCATGTCTCTCCACCCCTGATCTGAAATACTTGCTTTATATAAAACCGCCTCCATAGTTTGCTTAATCTGGGATACTTGTGACCACCTAATTGGAACCCAGATGGCTGTCACCATCCACTCCCCATGGTCCTAGTGCCCTATAACATCTGCAGTGGACATACACTTCCATCACTCTTCATTTGGGCTCTTCCTAAGTCTTGATTTGTCTTCACAGCCAAAAAGGCAGGTTGTACAAGCAGACGGCATCTTTGATGACCTGAAACTGCGCACTATAAATGGCCTAGTGTGCTACAGGACCAACAAGTAATGAGCGATTCAAATCAGGAAGGCTCAAGAGGGCAGAATTAGAGAAACACAGACATCTCAGAGGGTTGTGGGGCTGGAGGAGATTAGAGATAGGGAGGGGCGAGGCCATGGAGGGATTTGAAAACAAGGATGAGAATTTTAAAATTGAGGTGTTGCCGGACTGGGAGCCAATGTAGGTCAGTGAGCATAGGGGTGATGGGCGAGCGGGACTTGGTGCGAGTTATGACATGTGAGTTTTGGGATGAGTCTAATTTTACAGAGGGTGGAAAATGGGATGCCAGCCAGGAGTGAGTTGAAATAGTTGAGTATAGATGTAATAATGGATGAGGGTTTCAGCAGCGGATGAGCTGAGGCAGGGGCGGAGACGGGCGATGTTAGGGAGGTGGAAATAGGCGGTTTTGGAAGACAAAATCTTAAAGATACAGCTACCTGAAGCCAACTTTAAAAACACATTTGCCCCGTTTAGTTAGAGTCACTTATCTAAAAAATAAATGTAACCCCGGAGATTTCCTGACTCGATACAGGAGAGAAGCTCCGCTCCCTCACAGTGGGCACAGATATCGCAGGCCGTGAACACAAAGATGGGCTGATGGGGATCATTGCTAAATGGATGCATTGAACCTTAAAAGAAAAATGATTATGAACAGTTTTGGTTATTTAAAAAAAAAATTGAAGCTTACTCAGTGTAGTTAAACTGGGCTACTTGCAACTAGAAAGTCCGTCACCCACTGTGTATTAACGGCCACCCCATGTTAAAAGAATCCATGCACAGGCATCTTCCACCCTTTAGTATGTAGTTTGGGACCTAGATTGTCAGGTCCTTCACTGAAACACCTGTGAACTCATCTCTTTTTGGTGTGGAAGCAAGTCATCCTCGATACGAGGGACTGCTTAATACTACTATTAATGTTGAGAACTGCTGTAAAGATAGGAAGCTCTAGAACCATTTCTTGGGTTTGAATTGGGCACCATATTTATCAAGCGCTCCCAAGTAAGGAATAGCAGAGTCAGGCGCACTAAAGCTCCCTCTACCATGACCCAGCAATGTGCCTCAGTTTCAACCTCCATGCCCCCCCTCACAAGAGCACCCCTTTCCATTCCCCACACCACCTGGCCAACACGTGCCAAATTAAGGGCAGTTGTGTGCTGTTGGCCCATGCCCACTAGGAGCAGGGCGGGCACTGCCCACATATGGTTCACACGGGAATCTGCCAGCCAGCAGCATGTGGGATGTACTTGATCATCGGTGTCAGAAGCGAAAGGCCAGCGTCTAACCCGCTGCACCGACGAGTTCCCCATTGGTGGTTTTTGGTCTTGAAGTTCCTTAAACAGCACACTATCAGGCCACCCGCCATGTAAAGGTTCAGAGGCAGTGCCCCACCTAGAAACAACAAACTCCACACTTTGCATATTTACACTGCCTGATGGAGCAGAGCAGCCACACCTGGAGGAGCCGCACATGATTATTGCACTGTTCACTGAGCTGCAAATAACACCAAACCAGAATGGCAAATTTCAGCTCAAGCAAAGTTTGAACTTCGGCCTATTTAAATAAACCACACAGTGGAAATGCGCGAATGGTAAACTCTCAGCTCCCAACAATATGACGGGGAGGACCAAAGCAAGGCAACAGAATGATTATACTTGGATTGAAGAATAAGTATATACAGGAACATGCCATAATATAAGACGATTTGTGCATATTTAGGTGTGCTTATGTATGTCTGAGGAAAAGAGTGTTTGTAGACTAGGATTTCAAACCTGGCACCAAGCTCATAGTCTACAGCGCAGTAATGATACCCGCCCTCCTATGTGCTTCAGAGAAATGGACCATGTACAGTAGGCACCTCAAAGCACTGGAGAGGTACCACCAACACTGCCTCTGCAAAATCCTGCAAATCCATTGGCAGGAAAGGCACACCGTCAGCATTCTCTCTCAGACCAACATCCCCAGCATCGAAGCACTGACCACGCTTGATCAGCTCCATTGAACGGGTCACATTGTCCGCATGTCCGATACAAGTCTCGCAAAACAAGCGCTCTACTCCGAGCTACGTCACGGCAGGCGAGCCCCAGGAGGGCAGAGAAAATGCGTCAAGGACACCCTCAAAGCCTCCTTGAAAAAAATGTAACATCTCCACCGACTCTTGGAAATCTCTGGCCCAAGTATGGAGGAGAAGCATCCGAGAAGGCGCCGGCCACTTCGAGTCTCTTCGCCGGGAGCACGCGGAAGCCAAGTACAAACAGCGGAAGGACCGCACGACAACCCAAGCCCCCCACCCACTCGTCCCTCCAACCACCACCTGCCCCACCGTGACAGAGACTGTAGATCCTGCATTGGTCTCATCAGTCACCTGAGAACTCATGTTAGTGTGGAAGCAAGTCACCCTCGACTCCGGGGACTGCCGACGAAGAAGGATGTTGCATTGATGCTACCGACAAACAAATTTTGCGTTTATACAGCATCTTTCATAATCTCAGTATGTTCCACAGCACTTCACAGCCATTGCATTAGCGTTTGAAGTGTAGTCACTGTTGTAATGAAGGGAACGCACAGCAAGCTCCCACAAACGGCAATGAGGTATTGACCAGATAATCTGTTTTATTAATAATGTCGGTTGAGAGATAATTGTTGTCTGTGACACAAGGAGAATTCCCCTGCCCTTTTTCTGAATATTGCCACAGGAGCCTTTACATCCCGAGGGGGTAAATACAGCCCCAGCTCCGAAAGACGGCACCTCCGACAATATAGCACTCGCTCAGTGTGGCACTGGAATGCCAGTCTCGATTACATGCTCAACCCTCTGCAGTGGGACTTGTACCCACGAACATCTGACTCAGATGCGAGAGCCAGTGCTGACCCTGGATTTCAAAATGTAATCCAAACAGGTATGCCAAGACTGGTAATGGTGTCTCCTTTACACCACACAACTAGTGTGCAACACAGGCAGTAATATCTGAAAAGAATCCCTGTCAAAAGGGAACTCAAATAGCCACTAATAGGAAGTAAGTCAGTGAACTCCAAACCACAGTTCAGGTAAGGTGTGAACCAGGACTGCTGAAATGGAGAACCCTGCAGTCAGCTAGTACATAGAATGCCAATTTCACATCAGTTCACCAGGACAGTGGTACAAGATGGGAGAATGGAATTTAAAGATCCCGATGTATACTTGAAAAGGCGACTCACGTTGGTGGTAATGAAAGTTCTCGCCTGTTTGAGAGCAGCGTCAAGATGATGCTGTTCCAGGTTGGGGTATCAGAGGGGCTGGCTGAAGGGCAGAAAATAAAGATCTTGCCTTTATACAGTGCCTTTAATTACCTCAAAACGTCCCGTAGCACTTTACAACCAATAAAATGCTTTTTGAAGTGTCGTCAATGGGCCGGAAGTTGCGGTACTCTCCGGGTATGTACGATGTATGCGGACCCAGCAAGGCCTCGGGGCGCCATGTGCATGCACCAAGAACCGGCTTTTGCAATCTGTCAAAATTTCTTTTGACAGATCCAACACATCCCCGCAGGAAGGACATCCATGGGGCGGAGATTGGGCTATTTCCCAACTCTTGCCCAGTGAGTGTCCTTCAAACTCTTGTGCCTGGTAAAAGCAGGAGTGCAGCTTACTTTTACTAGCATAAGAGTTTTAAAACAAAGAAACATTAAATGTTATCACTAATTTTTAATATTAAAACCCTGTCCATTAAGGTAACCGTATTAAAACATAATTAAAAAAATTCAAACAAATATTTTTTTTCTAAAACATTTACTTAAATTCAATTTCAATTAATTTTAAATATGTGAGGTGTATTTTTATTTATTGTGCTGCGTTTCTGTGTTTTGGAGGGTTTTCCTATCGATAGTAATGGGAGCCCGTACAAACAGCTCACCATTATCAATGTGAATACTCGATGTTGATTGGTGGTCCAGGCCCATGTGATCCCAGGTTGCGCTTACGTTCCTGGGATGTGTAGGCCCAGCGTGCGCTGCGCATCTAGGCCTCGGTCCGCAAGTACAGGTTGAGCGTCCGAAACCCGGAGTTCCGAAATTCAGAATGTTCCGGAATCCAGACACCCAGCCGATGCGTGGCGGGGTCTTCCAGAATCTGTAAAATGTTCCGAAATCCTGATCCGCCGCCCCACCGCTCCGCCCCCCCTCTTATCTCGGCCCAGGCATTTCCGGATTCGGGACGTCGGAAAGACGTTGCGAAATCCGGAACGGCCTCAGTCCCGAGGTTTCTGGATGCTCTACTTGTATACGATACTCCGGGACCACCAGGTACTTTCGGGAAAAACATTTCAGTCGGAGGAGCCTGGCCGTGGGAAGCCCACGACAGCAATTTTCGGGCCATAGTTGCAACGCATGGAAAATTGGCAGCTTTATTCCTCGTCTATCTGCCCCATCTGAAAAATGTTACCCCTCACACCTGATGTGCTAAGCGAGCGTGTGGTAATTCAATCGGGCAACAGGAACAGGAGGAGCCCATTCAGCCCCTCGAGCCCGCTCCACCATTCTATTAGGTAATGGCTGATCGAAATCTCAACTCCATTTCCCACCTTAGCTCTGAATCCCTTGATAACCTTTCTGAACAAAAATCTAAAATTCAGACTTGAAGGTACCAAATTGCCCCAAACAACCACAGCCTTTTGGGGGAGAGAATCCCAGATATCCACTTCCCCAACAGAGGAAATGGGGTGGGGGGGGGGGGTCAGGGGGGAGACCTAGGGAGGGGGCGTGGGGTAACGGACATGGGAAGGGGGCAGACAAATGTGGGGGAATGACAAACCAGAGGGGATGGAGGGGGGGGCGGAGTGGGGAGAGAGGCAGACAGACTGAGGGGGGGCGGGGGAGGCAGTGCTACGATTTTGAGGTCCGGAGGATGTTTGTGTTACAGTGGAGGATGTCATGGTTCAACACTGAGGAGGAGGAATGCGCAGTGCATAAATGTAACCAGATAGGATCTGAAACCAGTTGAATAACAGATGGAAATCTAAACCGCAAATGCTGAAAACCCCAATAAAAACAGAAAAGGCTGGAAATTTTTAAACAGGGCAGTCAGCTCTGAGAATAAGAAAGATAAGTCACCGTTTCAGGGTTGGCCCCTTATGTTCTGACGAAAGGTTCGGCCCAAGATGTGTTTTTCTCTCTCAGGTACTGACGGCCTTCTTGTGCATTATCCAGCATTTATTGTTTTGCATTGCCATAGAAACGTACAGCATGGAAGGCGGCCATTCAGCCCATCGTGCCTGCGCCAGCTCCTCTAATCTTTCCACATAGCTCTGCATACACATACCATATGTGTTTTCCCCCCGTGATCTTCTCACTGACCTTCACCGGGGCAATGGGGGAATTGTGCTAAGAAGGGGAGGCTGACTGGGTAATCAAGTTGCTTGCATTCTGTCTGTGCAGCAGCAATGGGCTGTGCGATCCAGACCTCTATTCCAGATGGAGGGATGATTATAAAAAACACTAGGACTCATTTATTGGCTACACTGAGAAGGAGGAAACATGATGGGCCGGAACTTACTGTAACCGGGCGCCGTTTGTTAGAAATGAAATGGGTAAGGACACCTTTTGCCCTGGATGGTACTGTAGGGGATCCACATGGAGAACAGCTCTGTGAGAACAAGCCAAGCAACTGTGAGTCTCCTTAATCAATCAGCAACTGTGTGTCTCCTTAACCAATCGGCAACTGTGTGTCTCCTTAACCAATCGGCAACTGTGTGTCTCCTTAACCAATTGGCAACTGTGTGTCTCCTTAACCAATCGGCAACTGTGTGTCTCCTTAACCAATCAGATTGAAGAATTGCGAAATGAACAGTCTGAACCAGGAAGTGAAAATTAGAGCGGGTGAATTCAATATCAAATCAGGTACAGCAAGATAAATAAAGAGAGAGGAAAGAAAGATGGGATGAAGAGAGAGGGAGAAAAAATGTAATAATTTTTTTAAAATCTCCAGCAAGTAAAATCTTATTGAATAAGACTCCACACTTTTAAAAGTTAATTTTCCGAGCCAGAGAGGTTGACTGGCTGTAATTGACACATATCACGTTGTTATAAACGGTACTGAGACTGAAATGACCAAGCCATAACTTTCCGTGGCGAGTTTAGTCCGTATCTAGTGTGCCAGTGCAGGAAATTCACGCAGTTCAACACATTTGAATGGGGGATGGGGGAGGGCCAGACAGCGAGTTGCTGTTTTTGCGCAGCTTATTGAGGAACGGTCCATCTCTGACTGTAACGTCCGGATTATCTACCCATCTGAAGTTGTTGTGCGATTTGTGCATAAATAACGGTGAGCACCATTAATCTCACCATTATTTTTTTTACAGTAAATTCTGGTCCAATCTTGCCTATGGCAACCATCTCAAGACAGTCCCAATATAAAAGAATGATTGACATGACGACTCATACTAATGAGTTTCGGGGCAAAATTGCCCTTCACCCGATTGGAGACGGTGTCCTTCCAGGTCTGGGACATTTATTGCCCAGTCTGGAAGTCCCGCCCCCACCGTGGAATTGGGCTTTCCGCCGCTCAAAGACGCGAAGTGCTGAATCCGGCACTACGCTTCCTCGGAGGGGCGGTCCCGGGGCGTCAGCGCAGTGCGGACACACTACAACGCCCCTCCCCTTCAGTTAAAGGGGACTCGCCCCTCCCTTTCAGTTAAAGGGGAGGGGCACTGTGCACTCTGCATGGCCCTTTGGCAACTGTCACTGGGCCACCATTGACTGGGCCAGGGCCTGGCATCCGAAGCAGGCTGACATCGGCCTGTGCCAGCCTTGCGGATAGTGGGGCAATTTGATATTTAAACTGATCAAATGCAAGTGTGACACATACTTCATAACACTTTTGAGTGTGACATGACAAGCTCTTTCTATATACAGCCACTCAGATTGTTATAAAACACCAACCCACTTAGGCAGTTATCGGAGACAGATATCACGCCACATATTCTCATCTTTTACTTCATTGTAGCTCAAAATCATACCTGGATTGGGTTTATCATTTTACATTAGAATGTAGATTACAGGGCGATATGATAGAAGTGTTTAAAATGATGAAAGGACAGGACAGGGTGGGCAGAAGCAGACTCTTTCCCACAGTTAATACCCAGAGAATGAAAGTATGTGGCATAACACCATGAGCATGACATGGTGCAGCATTCTGAAAGGATAAGGAGAGAGCTACACCTATCATGTGGAATTAATTGATTTGTTTAAATTCGCAAAAGCGAAGGTTTTTGGCTTCCTATTCCTGATTGGTATTCAGCTTCTTGGGCTGGAAGTACATGTGCTGTCAGGATCTGGATCAACTCTCAGGACCCACTTAATTAAGTAACCTGGATCTGGACCCACCATTCAGGCCCATCCTCAAAGGATGTGCTGGAGGACTGCTCATAGAACAGGGTCCCAGCATTAATCACTGGATCGGGGGAGGGATAGGCAATTCTACGGGTGTAAAAAGATAAACACCCCGAGGTCAAAACTCGGCTGGCAACACCACCCGTTAATGCCGGAGATGGGCGTCTAAGTGCTTACCGTTGGTGGTGACCGGGTTCCTCGGCTCCCGGGAAATTTCGTTGGGCGGTAGTGATGTCATCGAGTGTCCCCCCCCGCACCCACCCCCGCCACTTGCTGCTGCCGCTGCGGAATTTGGTGAGTGCGGTGGCCTTACCGGCAGGTGCCCATACAGCCCGGGAAAGGTAGTGGGACATCAGGGGGAACCCGGGGCGGGAGTGTCCAGACATCAAGGTAAGTGGTTATGTTTATTTTTTTCCCCGGTGGGAAAATGTGAGTGAGGGAAAGTGCCAGAAATATTTTTTTCCATTTTTTTCACCTTGCATGCTGGGGAAATTCGGTGGGCCTCCTGAGCTGCCGCTCCGCTGGCGCAAACCTGTCCCGCCCACCCTTTCCCTCAACGACTATCTGTCCCACCTGTGACAGGGACTGTGGTTCTCATATTGGACTGTACAGCCACTTTTAGCGCTGCTCTCTCACCTTTGGGCAGGAAAACTGAATTTGGCAGTTTGAGGTGGCACCTACCACTAAAATCAGCCAGGTGTCACTACCTCAGAAACGGTGGGACCGAATTTCCAGCCCCCAAGTCTGTGGTTATGAGTAATCCTTTTGGTGAAAAGTAACAGATGAACTTGGATCAGTTGGTAGCAGTCACTGCCCTGGATCACTCCAGATCCAGAGCACAATATCCATGCTGAAACTACAGCACAGGGAAGAGGGAATGCTACATTCCTGAAGCAGCCATCTCCCTTAAACTGGGACACCTACCTGCCTGTTCCAGTGATTCAGATGGGGCTAGAAGATGCAATGGCAGTATTTGAAGTTGAGGAGTGAGTTGTCCTGGCTAACAGTTCTCCCTCAACCATTTCATAACAAGTCACCGCACATGTTTCAGTCGTGTGTACTGAGGGAAGAACATCGGCTGGGATATTGGGATAAATCCCTGTTCCTCTCCCAATAATAGAATGGGATCTTTAATTTCCAAGTGAATAGACCGACAGGTCCTTGATTTACGGTAACATTGGAAATACGATGGATCTGACAGTGCAACACTCGCTCAGTACTCCAATGAAATGCCAACCTAGATTATATTGCTCAAGTCTCTGAACCCAGAGCCTTCAGACTCAGGTGAAAGTACTGCCCACTGAGAAGATTGATGATGCCCGGATGATGAGTGAAAGCCTAGTCATTCAAAGACCAGGGACTTTCCCGACGTTGGCACCTCTGCTCACGCCCTGGAGGGCCGGTAATGATGGCGGTAATGGTTTCCGAGCGGGTGCCCTGCCGAGATATGAGTTGCCAGAGATGCACAGCAGCACCGCCCGGGAGCGTCCAGCCGGCGTGGAACGCCGCCAGTTTCGACTCCACGGTGAACTTTGTTGTGCGCTGACCCTATAGTGCCCCATGGCGGGACGACCTGGAAAACCAGGTCAGAGCTGTCCCGGAGGCAGGGAGCGATGAACGATGAATGAGGTAAGTTTGAGAGATTGTTTTGTTGAGTTTTATTTTTGTGATGTAGCTGATTGTGGGGTGTTTAAGGTATGGGGAATGTTGTGTTTTTATGTGTGATTTGTTTTTCTCCACCGAAGCCTTTCTTAGGGCGCTCTGAGTCCGGCTCTTTTGCAACAGATTTGCAGTTGCTCAGCCGGCCTAGCGCCCTGAGAGAGGTGTACAACGCCTCCCTTAGCGCCCTGCACCACACTCAGGGCCCAGCTGATGAATTTTGCTGACTGAGGCGCAAACTGTTCCCAGGCGCAAATGTTACCGCCCGAAAATGACCAGAAACGAAAATCCAGCCCCATTAATTTGTATGTCACAGTCGGGCTGTAGTTCTCGGAGATACATATATGAATGGATAAAATAGCCAATCAATGTTGAAACCTTACCTCAGTGTCATGGACATCTTGCATTCCTGCATCCTCTTTCATTGCAGCTTCTTCCTCAATGTTGGGAGTTATTGCTTTGAAAGCTGAGCAGCCTTTAGGAAACAACTCTGAGAGGGGGGAAAAAACACAAAGACACTTTAAATGTGTATTTTATCTCAACAGCTGTTACTTGTACAGGGTTGTCCAAGATATCAACTGGCAGAATGTGGAGCATTTGTGAAAAAAGGTCATCGACCTGAAACATTAACTCTGTTTCTCTCTCCGCAGATGCTGCCTGACCTGCGGAGTGCTTCCAGCATTTTCTGTTTTTATTTTCAATTTCCAGCATCCACAGTATTTTGCTTTTGAGACCCTGGAGCAGGATTCACTCCCTCCGATGGAATCTGCATTGTTTTGCATAGTGGATGCATTGATTTTGATGTTCCAAAATTCCCTCAATTCTAGAACGGTCCCAGCAGATTGGAAGATAGCAAATATAACAGCACTATTCAAGAAAGGAGGGAGAGAGAAAACAGGGAACGACAGGTCAGTTAGCCTGACATCCGTCATCAGGAAAATGCTGGAATCCATTGTTAAGGAAGTGGTATCAGGACACTTAGAAAATCATAATATGGTTAGGCAGAGTCAATATGGTTTTATGAAAGGGAAATTGTGTTTGATAAATTTATTAGAGTTTTTTGAGGATGTAACCAGCAGGGTACATAAAGGGGAACCAGTGGATGTAGTAAATTTGGATTTCCAAAAGGCATTTGATAAGGTGCCACATGAAAGACTATTACACAAGATAAGGGATCATGGGATTGGAGGTAATGTATTAGCCTGGATAGAGGATTGGTTAATGGACAGAAAACAGAGAGTGGGGATAAATGTTTATTTTCAGTTTGGCGGGCTGTAACTAGCGGGGTGCCGCAAGGATCAGTGCTGGGGCCTCAGCTATTTACAATCTATTTTAATGACCTAGATGAAGGGACTGAGTGTAATGTATCCAGGTTTGCTGATGATACAAAGCTAGGTGGGACAGTAAGCTGTGAGCAGAACACAAAGCGTCTGCAAAGAGATATAGATAGACTAAGTGAATGGGCAGTAAGGTGGTAGATGGAGTATAATGGGGGCAAATGTGAGATTATTCACTTTGGTAGAAAGAATAGAAAAACAGAATATTTTTTAAAAGATGAGAAACGTTTAAATGTTGGTGTTGAGAGAGATTTGGGTGGCCTTGTGCAAGAAACACAAAGTTAGCATGCAGGTACAGCAAGCAATAAGGAAGGCAAATGGCATGTTGTCCTTTATTGCAAGGGGCTTGGAGTATAAGAGTAAGGATGTCTTGCTACAATTGTACAAGGCCTTGGTGAGACCACACCTGGAGTACTGTGCACAGTTTTGGTCTCCTTATCTAAGGAAGGATATACTTGCCTTGGAGGTGGTGCAAAAAAGGTTCACTCGATTGATCCCTGGGAGGAGAGGGCTGTCTTATGATGAGAGATTGTGTAGAATGGGCCTATACTCTGGAGTTTAGAAGAATGAGAGGTGATCTCATTGAAACATACAAGATTCTGAAGGGGATTGACAGGGTAGCTGCTGAGAGGCTGTTTCCCCAGGCTGGAGGGTCTAGAACCAGGAGGCTCAGTCTCAGGAAGGCCATTGAAGACAGAGATGAGGAAGCAGTTCTACACTCAGAGGGTTGTGAATCTTTGGAATTCTCTGCCCCAGCCTGTGGGTGCTGAGTCTGAGTATATTCAAGGCTGAGATAGATAGATTTTTGGATATTAAGGAAATCAAGGGATATGGGGATAGTGCGGGAAGGTGGAGTTAAGGTCGATGATCAGCCATGATTTTATTGAATGCCTACTCTTGCTCTTAAATCTTACGTTCTATTCTTCTGACCCTGGAGCACGATCCACTCCCTCCGATGGAATCTGCATTGTTATAATCAGCAGCAGCTGAACTTTAGGGGTGAAACTGGTCTTCACCAATCGTGTATATTGGGCTCGTAGCGATTTGGCAGCCCGTTTACTCCGCACGCCATTTCCTTTACCGTTGAAATCATTCCATTTTTGGATCACTTGCTGAAAGTCTGGAGCCAATCACTGCAAAGTTTGTTCGCAAACAACACACTGCACCCCTCGGCTGATACTGATCCAAAGCAAGGCCTCCGGGGGGGTCACAAAGTAGCCAGCAACTTGCTTTAGGCACAAACAACGGAAGATGGTGGGCTTACAACAAGGGGAGGGGCGGGCGCTCGTTAACTTTTTGAAACAATGTCGCAGCAACAATTGACCATTAATTGATTAATTAATCAGATTTCAGCCACCAACAAACTTCAGGCACCAATCAAAGAAAAGTCAAACACACTCCCTTTCAAAGTGGTGGTCACAGTAGATTACCTCCTCAGCTCTCCCATGATGTTGTTGGATTTCCCTCCCAAACTAAGGTTGCCAACCCTTTAATTCCTGGAGATTCCAGGGAAACCCTATAGATTAATCACCTGGACACTGCTACAAGCAACCCAGGTAAAAAAAAAATCATAGGACCATTATAAATGGTGTTCTTTCTTCATTTGCTTTTAACAGTTTATCAGTTATTAAACAAATATTGGACCAGGAGATAAAGGCTGCACGGTGTTTGAAGGCAGGAGGTAACGTGATATCTCCAGGACACCGCCCAGCCACAATTTGCAACTCTATATCAAACCCCATGCAATTTATCACCATTATATAGAGTGTGTGGGTGTTTGACAGGCACACAAAACAGGCAGGTTAGTGATGTGTGTGATTTTCCATTCAACATACAGAAACCCATGAGCTGCACATTTTGCTTCCTGATGCAGACAAGATGTCCCCTCGGCCAGTTGCCACAATCTTCAATAGTACATAAGAAATAGGAGCAGAAGTAGGCCATTCGACCTCTCAAGCCTGCTCTGCCATTCAATAAGATCATGGCTGATCTGATCTTGGCCTCAATTCCTCTTCCCTGCCCGCTCCCCATAACCCTTAACACCCTTATCGTTCAAAAATCTGTCTATCTTCACCTTAATATATTAAATGACCCAGCCTCCACAGCTCTCTGGGGCAGAGAATTCTAGAGATTCACGACCCTCAGAGAAGAAATTCCTCTTCATCTCCATTTTAAATGGGCGACCCTTTATTCTGAACCTATACCCCCTAGTTCGAGATTCCCCCACGAGGGGAAACATCCTCTCTGCATCTACCCGTCAAGCCCCCTCAGAACCGTATATGTTTCAATAAGATCATCTCTCATTCTTCTAAATTCCAATGAGTATAGGCCCAACCTGCTCAACTTTTCTTCATAAGTCAACTCCCTCTTCTCTGGAATCAACCAAGTGAACCTTCTCTGAACAGCCTTCAATGCAAGTATATCCCTCCTTAAATAAGGAGACCAAAACTGTATGCAGTACTGTAGGTGTGGTCTCAAATACCCTGTACAGTTGTAGCAAGACTTCCCTACTTTTATACTCTATCCCCCTTGCAATAAAGGTCCACATTCCATTTGCCTTCCTAATTACTTGCTGTACCTGCATATTAACTTTGTGTTTCATGCACAAGAACCCCCAGATCTCTCTGTACCACAGCATTTTGTAGTGTCTCTCCATTTAAATAATTATTTGTTTTTTTATTTTTTCTATCAAAGTGGATAATCTCACAGTTTCACACATTATACTCCATCTGCCAAATTTTTGTCCACTCACTTTACCTATATATATGCTGTTGCAGATTTTATGTGTCCTTTTCACAACTTGAGGATAATTTGTGAAATAAGAATGTGATCATTAGTGTTGCACAGAACCATCGAAGTTTACAGTACAGGAGGCCACTATTCGTCCCATTGTGTCTGTCCTGGCTAGACATTCTTTGCTAGAACCAGCCAAAATTAATCCCAATGCCTGCTCTCTCCCCAAAACCCTGTATCAATCCTAAACTAATCCCACTGCCCCACTCTCTCCTCAGAGGGTGGTGGGAGTCTGAAACACACTGCCTGAAGGGTGGTAGAGGCAGAAACTGTCATCACATTTTAAAAGTATTTGGATATGCACTTGAAGTGCCATAAACTGCAAGGCTACAGACCAAAAGCTGGGAAGTGGGATTAGGCTGGATAGCTCTTTCGACTGGCGTTGACACGATGGGCCGAATGGCCTCCTTCCGTGCCATAACTTTCTATGATTCTATAAATGTGTTGGATGTCTTAGAGAGACTAAAAGGTACTTAATAAACAATAGTTATCCCAGAGCATTGAGAGTGCCCAGGGAGAGGATTTGTGAGGCACTTACGATCATTAAAAGGATTCGATAGGTTAGAAATTAATTTCACTGGTGGGGGAAATCAAGAACAAAAGGGACATAATCTTAACATTAGAGTCAGAGCGTTCAGAAGGGAAAAGGAAGCATTAGTTCACACAAAGGGCAGTGGAGGTCTGGAACTCTTTTCCTCAGAAAGGCCAGGGACAGTTGGAGCTTCAATACAGAGATCGATAGATTTTTGTTGGGTCTGGGTGTCAAGGGATAGGGACAAAGGAGGGTAAATGGGGCTGAGGTACATTTCAACCGTGATCTAACTGAATGGCAAAGTAGGCCCGAAGGGCTGCATGGTCTCCTCCTGTTCACAGTGTTCCTATTATGAGGGAGACACTGGGGAGGTACCAATAGATTGGAGACAGGAAAACATAGGCCCGATTTTAACTCCAGGCAGGTTTTGAGCGGGTGGGTAGCAAGTTGATTTGGAAACTCACCCTGCTCCGTAAATGAATACCGAGCTATTTTAACCCCTGGGTCACATTTAAATCCACGGGCCAACTTCAGGAGCAGCAGGATTAGAGGGCAGGGAATAGCTGGACTTAGGCACACAGGCACGATTCAGTCCCCATTCCAAACTCATACAATCGGTCTTTATTTTTATATTTGCATTATAACATTTGATAATACTCCCATGAAGCGGCTTGGGATGTTTTACTACGTTAAATGCAAGTTGTTGTCTTGTTGTAAAAAGTATTATTTTAAAAGAGGTGCAGGAAGGGGTGTAACGGCAGGTTGAGACTGCTGTTAAAACATATGGGATCCTTGGCTTTATTAATAGAGTAAGGGAGCTATGCAAAACATTTATAAAACACTGGTTAGGCTTCAGCTGGACTATAGTATTATTATTCTGGGTACCACTTTAGGAAGGATGTCAAGGCCTTGGAGAGGGTGCAGAAGAGATTGACCAGAACGGTACCAGGGATGAGGGAATACAGTTATGTGGAGAGACTGGAGAAGCTGGGGTTCTTCACCTTAGAGCAGAGACGGTTAAGAGGAGATTTGATAGAGGTGTTGAAAGCCATGAATGGTTTTGATAGAATAAATAAGGAGAGACTGTTTCTACTGGCAGTGGAGCAGTAACCAGAGGACACTGACTTAAGGTGATTGGCAAAAGAGGCGATATGAGGAAAACTTTTTTTTAAATTTTACACACAGAGTTGTTGGGATCTGGAATATCTGGATTGTTGAATAGATGGTGAAGCAGATTCAATAGTAACATTCAAAAGAGAATTGGATAAATACTTGGTTAGAAAAATTACAGTCCTATGGGGAAAGATTATAAGATTATGAGGGGGCTTGACAAGGTGGATGCAGAGAGGATGTTTCCAATGATGGGGGAGACCAGAACTAGAGAGCATGACCTTAGAATAAGGGGCCGCCCATTTAAAACTAAGAGGAGAAATTTCTTCTCTCAGAGGGTTGTAAATCTGTGGAATTCGCTGCCTCAGAGAGCGTGGAAGCTGGGACATTGAATACATTTAAGACAGAAATAGACAGTTTTTTAAATGATAAGGGGATAAGGGGTTATGGGGAGCGGGCGGGGAAATGAACCTGAGTCCATGATCGGATCAGCCATGATTGTATTAAATGGTGGAGCAGGCGCGAGGGGTCGTATGGCTTACTCCTGCTCCTATTTCTTATGTTCTTATGAAAGAGTGTGGGAGTGTGATTAATTCGTTAGCTCCACCAAAGAGCCGGCACAGCACGATGAGCCGAATGGCCGCCTCCTGTGCTGTATCAATCTACGATTCTGTGAAATTCCTGTGTCCACGATTCTAACGGAAAGTGTGGTCACAGCCTTCAGTCAGTGCTGCAGTACCTCCACTGGTGGAGTGTGTAATTATCGCGGGTCTAGTTTGCAGAGACAGTTCACATTCTAATTGTGAAGAAAGAAACATATAATGGAAAAAGGTTGAGGGGAAATGTCATGCAGATGCAAGATTTTTAATGTAGAAATAGGAAGAAAGCTTTTGCACTAATGTGGTTGTGAGTTAGCAGCTTCAAATTAAGAAACAGGAAGACAGTGAAAACCACACTCACTTCCACCCCCGGCCTTGTGGGAACTGGGCTGAGGGAGGCGGTAGGGGGAAGGAGGAGTTCAGATGGGGGCAATGACTTCCCCCTCTGATCCCGCTGTCTACCTGTCGTGTCCCGATGTTAATCTGCTCTTTAGAGCAGCCGAGGGGAACATCGCAGGAAGACAGCGGGCTCCTGCTTTAAACATTCAGATTGAATTCAGTGCTGTCATTGGGCCCTGAGTGCAATATTTGTTAGAGGCCAGAGTGGGGGAGCAGGAATAGCGTCTCCCGCCCCCAGGCTAGACCTGTTGGGAGGGAGGGGGGTGGGGGGGGCCAGAAAAGACCCAAGCAGGTAAGTAATTCAATTTTACTGCAGGCTTCTATATGGGCCAGGGGAAGCAAGAACCTCTCCAGGTCTCACCACGAAGCCTTGGGCCTCCCTTGTCTCGGGCTCTCCCCCAACTTCCCTTCGCCCAATCAGGTCCAGGGCCCCCCTCACCACTTACCCAGATCCCTGGCTGCGGCCCCCTGAATTCTCTCCCCCGCTCACCAGCCAGGGAGGGGCGGCTCAGTCAGTAATTATTATCATAGGCAGTCCCTCGGAATCGAGGAAGACTTGCTCCCACTCTAAAAATGAGTTCTTAGGTGACTGAACAGTCTAATACGGGAATTATAGTCTCTGTCACAGGTGGGACAGACAGTAGTTGAGGGAAAGGAGTGAAAGATGCCTGAGCATGCGTTCTTTTAACGTGGGGTGGCCATTGCACACCGACTTAGCTGAGCAAGTTCTTGGTCCAGTGACAAGGGGATCCAAGACGACTGGAGACCAGGCACTGCTCTATGAGCCTAGTTGCCTACTGTTGAACATACAGACTATGGATGTACTCTTTGTGTCGTCACTGTGTGGTTGCATAAGATGGAAACTTGTTTACCTGATGTACTATCAATAAGGTTTAAAATGTGTATATACATGCTGGCACCACTAGAGGGTGCAACTGATGGAGACCAGGGGTTTCCTGCCGTGGTGGCAGGGCCCAGTATAAAAGGCTGAACACCATGCTTGTGCCTCACTCTGGAGTTTGGAATAAAGTACCAAGGTCACTACAGTTTGAGTATAACACATTGCCTCGTGGAGTCAGTCATTCATAACAGACATAACACCTACGGCGAGATGTTGGCCGCAGGCTCGATGCTGAGTAGCGCCCTTCGGTGATAAGGCTTGACTGGACTCCCCGGGTTCACCGCCTGCTTTGGGGCTTGTGCATACTCTACCCACCTCCCCCTTTAAACCCGGGGGCCAGTGTCCAGCGTGGTCACTGGGCAGTCCTCTCGGCCGCAGTCTGGGGTCGGGCGGGGGAGGGAGGAGGAAGCATGCCCCATGCTTTGCATCTTCCACAACATAATGGGGGTGAAACGCCCTGACTGGGGGCGGTAACCTCCCGGGAGCGGGACTTTTAGCGCTCGGCACGGAAGCCCCGTCCCCGACGGGGAATTGCCCTCACCACCCCGACAGGAAGCCAAGCATAATCTCTCCCGCTCCACTTTCTTTAGAGGCGGGACCCGGGGCGCAACTGGGGCGGAATGTTCAGTGCTACACGGTTGTTCTGCGTAACGCTGGCTGGCGCGCTTCCAAAGCTTCCCGCCCTGATTAAAGGGAAAGACCGCTGAGCATGCTGCACGGCCTCTGATGGCCACCGGCACGGCCTGGGACAGACTGCACCACCAGCCTGGCACCACAAGGCGGTCGAGCCAACCCGAGAATCAGCCGACCAAAAAGATGGTGGCCTGGGGGTTACCGCCTTCCCCTTTAATCACCGTCCCGTGAGCGGCTGTCCGCCAGTGGCGCGATCGGCGGGGCTGTAAAATGGGGCAATTTCGCCCCCAACATCTGCTGTTTCAGCTCAATCATGACATGGTCTGGTTCAGATCGGCATGTTCTGACACCATATACTTGCGTTTAATCTATCAAAACAAAAAATTGAAACTGGATTCTTGGCCTTCAAACAAACGGTGAGTGATGTGCTAAAACCCATCCTCATGTTTAAGTCTCCAAACCAAGCCTACGCACATTGCTCACAGATACAGCTTCTGTTTATACGCTATGGAGTGCACGCTTTCTCCTTGTGAGAACGCACCTGACTTATCCTGGTCCAGGGACCTTGGGTACAAGTTGCCAACAGCGACGTCTCTGGGCCCCCAGTGTGCAGGATTAGAGTGCAGTTAAACTTGAAAAAGACTGTGCAGTTTACCAGCAAAAAGCACTGGTAAAAGGCCTGCTGTTTGCCCAGCTTAGGACTGCCTGGTCCATTAGGCCACTGGCCCGCAGGTTAGCTGGAGCCCAGGGTAAAGAATTTCAGCCCCCAGTGACAGGTCCACCCCTCCAGAGAGACAGCGAGAGAGAGAGAGAGACACACACACACACACAGACAGTGAGACAGAGAGATACAGAGATTCACAGAGAGACAGGGAGGGAGAGAGAGAGAGAGAGAGAGAGAGAGAGAGACACACACACACACAGACAGAGAGACAGGCAGGGAGTGGGAGAGAGAGACACGCAAACAGAGTCAGATTCAGAGAGAAACAGAGAGGAAGAGAGAGAGGGACACACACACAGGCAGCAAGAGAGAGAGAGATACAGAAAGAGACAGAGGCACGCACACAGGAACAGAGATACACAAAACACAGAGAGTCAGGGAGCGACAGCAAGAACGAGAGATACACACACACACAGCGAGAGCGAGGGACAGAGACACACACACACGGGGTGAGAGAGACAGTGAAGGAGAGACAGACAGGGACAGACAGAGACAGAGAGAGAGATACCGAGAGAGAGAGACAGAGACACACACACACACACACACACACACACAGAGATTGAAACACAGAGAGAGAGACAGAGAAAGAGACAGAGACAGAGACAAAGAGACAGAGACAGAGAAAGAGACCCACAAACAGAGAGCGAGAGAGAGAGAGCGCGATACAGACTGAAAGAGAGTCAAGGAGAGAAAATCAGAGAGCAAGACTAAGAAGACACACGAGTGGGTGAACGTGTGTGTACAAGCTTTCAGTTCACGTTCAATTCATGGAGGAAAGGCCAAACTTGCCCTGCAGTAAATCAGACCTGGAAATGACAGGCAATTTATAACACCTTTATTATAAGATTCTAAGTAATTACTGTACAACACTGCAAAGGCAATGAACCGAACCATTATTTATATCCTAAGGCTCAAACCAAAGGAGTTGTAAAGTACAGGATAAAACTGGGGGCTTTTGACCTAAACAGTACCCAGTATCATTATGCAAGTATATTTCTCTCGTAAAATATTTCCAAATACTGTACCGCCTCGAACTTTCCATTCCTTTGGATACAGTGATCATCTTGTATCTCTAATGTTAAAGAATATTAATTTTTAAAATGTACAATAATTCCTAAAAAATAATTCCCTGTTCTATCACAGAACGAGGCCATTCGACCCATCAAGTCCAACACGGTATATTTCTACATGAGCCACTTGGTCCAATCTCACTCTCAAACTCAGGCCCCGTACCCTTTAATATCCCACCCAGTCTAATCCCACTCACTCCCTGCACCCTTTAATATCCCACCCAGTCTAATCCCACTCTCCCGCTCACTCCCCATATCTTTTGATATTCCTCTTTTTCAAGTATCAATGGTTTGTAGCAGAGAATGTCACCTTCAAACCCCCCTGGGTGTGAAGATCCATTTCTCAACCTCCCCTTTATTGTCTGCGTCCTTTCACTCCCATTAATCATTGTCTCACCCGAGAAAGGTTGCTGAAAGATGTGTGGATATAAGATGTGACTGGCTTGAATCAAAAGAACTGCTTTTTGAAATAGATTTTGAAATAGAAGTTGTGATTTAAGGGATGGGCAAACTACTTTTCAAAATAGGAAGTTGGAAAAAAATACAAGCTTAAGTTATAAAGTTTATTAAATATTTGGATTGTAATGATTTTAAATCAAAACCTGATGTAGCTTTTCAGTTTTATTCAATGGTATTTAATTACGACATAATTGTCACTGTTGGAACATAAGAACTGCATTTACATTTTTGGTTGCTGTGCAACTGATGTGTTTTTGAATGCGGCAACAAGATCGGAGCTGAAAGTGGCAGCACTCAGTTCTCAGCCCCTCAGTGTTGAGTGCTCACGTTCAGTCACACAGTCTTGCACACTTGTTGTCGCTTGCCTGTTTATTCTTGCACGTACCCATGCGCTCTCACATACATGTGGTGTCTCATCCTCTCATTCCTACACACGTTCACATGACAGACACATATAACCGCACAGACATATACCAATATACATACTCTCCACGCCCCGGCCCCCACACACACACCCGAGTCTCATTAATGGGACATAGGGGAGTACAACAGCTCTCATTGAGGGCTGGGATTCTTCCCACTTGGCTCCCAGTAACCCTGTGAATCAACAGTAGCAATTACTGTCGGAATAACAAAAACAAAATGTTGCAGATGCTGGAAATCTGAAACGGAAAAAGCTGGAAAACACTCAGGCATTCAGGCAGCATCTGTGGAGCAGTCATCGACCTGACACGCTAACTTGGTTTCTCTCTCCATAGATGCTGCCTGACCCGCTGAGTATTTCCAACATTTTCTGTTTTTATTACTGTTGGAATAAATGGGCAAACACTTAACTCATGGGGTGTTGCCCCGCCCACTGTTTCAGTGCAGCCACTAACCCACTTCAGACAAACCGAGTTACAGTGGCAGTGGCACGTTATCAGAATGTGTTGTGTCCAATAGTAACTGCTCGTTTACACTGAACACAATCTCCTTCATTTGTTCAGTTGGCCAGATCCACAAGGCCCCGATCAAGTAATACATGTCAGTACAAAATATCTGTTGCTTACTTTTTCTGTAAAGGTATTCAGCAACCAGGGCCGCCACATGAATGTAACACATCACTGCCTGCAAAGGAGAAGGGACATGTTACAAAGACAGACAATCACTCACAGCTTGTCCAATCACAGTTAAGTGTCAGCCGTGGCTCAGTGGGTAAGCACTTTCACATCTGAGTCAGAAGGTTCTGGGTTCGAGCCCCACTCCAGGGACGTGAGTCCAGGGACGTGAGCACAAAATCCAGTGCTGTGCTGAGGGCGTGCTACATAGTCGGAGGTGCCGTCGTTTGGAAGAGACGTTAAACCGAGACCCCGTCTGACCCCTCAGGTGGTTGCAAAAAGATCCCATGGCACTATTCGCAGAAGAGCAGGGAGTTCTCCCCGGTGTCCTGGCCAACATTTAGCCCACAATCAACATCACACAAAAACAGAATATCTGCTCATTATCACATTGCTGTTTGTGGGAGCTTGCTGTGCACAAAATTCCTACATTACAACAGTGACTGCACTCCAAAAGTACTTCATTGACTATGAAGCATTTTGGGACATCATGAGGTCATGTAGAGAAATGCAAGTCTGTCTTTCTTTTAGTTAAAAAAAAAGTGCCCAGTTGAAATGGTCTGACATTATCTGCAGAGATAAAAAAATGTGCATTATAGGCTGGTACCGACACGACAGAAAATGAACTGGGAATAGATTGAGGCCATTGAGGTCAGTATCTCATCACCAAACAAGGTGATCACGAGAGTTATAGCAATGGGGGTTTTGTTACACTGCAATAAAAAACCTCTTACATGAAGTGTTGAATAATGGGAATGATACCTGTGCACCTGCTGACTGGGTTTAGTAAAATGTCCCGGTTATCAGTTTAATAGCCAAAGGAAAGTTGCAATAAAGATAGAAAATACGACATTTATAATCGGCTTCAACAAATGATCAGCTACTGCACACAGCAGAAAGGACGTAGGCTAAAAGGGTTAAATTATGAGGAGAGGTTGCATAGACTGGGCTTGTATTCCCTTGAGGATAGAAGATTAAGGGGTGATCTAATTGAGGTGTTTAAGATGATTGGAGGATTTGATCGGGGGTAGATAGGGAGAAACTGTTTCCTGTGGTGGGGGCATCCAGAACTCGGGGGCGTAACCTTAAAATCAGAGCCAGGCCATTCAGGGGTGCTGTCAGGAAGCACTTCCTCACGCAAAGGGTAGTGGGAATCTGCAACTCTCTCCCCCAAAAAGCTGTTGAGACTAAGTCAATTGAAAATTTAAAAACTGAAATTGATACATTTTTTGTTAGCTAAGGTTATCAAGGGCTATGGAACGGAGGTAGATTGATGGGGTTGAGATATAGATTAGCCATGATCTAATCATAATCAGCAGTAGCTCAGTGGGTAGCACACTCGTCTCCGAGAACTTGAGCACATAAATCTCGGCTGACACTCCAGTGCAGTGCTAAGGGAGTGCTGCATTGTCGGAGGTGCTGTCTTTCAGATGAGATGTTAAACTGAGGCCCCGTCTGCTCTCTCAGGTGGACGTAAAATATACCACGGCACTATTTTGAAGAAGGGGAGTTATCCCTGGTGTCCTGGCCAACACTTATCCCACAACCAACTTCACACAAAAACAGATTATCTGCTCATTATCCATTGCTGTTTGTGGGAGCTTGCTGCACGCTAACTTCCTACATTACAACAGTGACGTTTGCACTCCAAAAGTACTTAGATGGCTACGAAGCATTTTGGGACATCATCTCTTTAAAAAAAAAAAGTGTCCAGTTCATATGGTCTGACATTATCTGCAGAGATAAAGATTTGCATTATAGGCTGGTACTGACAGAACAGAAAATGAACTGGGAATAGATAGAGGCCGTTGAGGTCAGTATCTGATCACCAAACAAGGTGATCACTAGAGTTATATCAATGGAGGTTTTGTTACACAGCAATAAAAAACCTCTTACATGAAGTGTTGAATAATGGGAATGATACCTGTGCACCTGCTGACTGGGTTTAGTAAAATGTCCCGGTTATCAGTTTAATAGCCAAAGGAAAGTTGCAATAAAGATAGAAAATACGACATTTATAATCGGCTTCAACAAATGATCAGCTACTGCACACACATAAGAACATAAGAAATAGGAACAGGAGTAGACCATACGACCCCTTGAGCCTGCTCCGCCATTCAATAAGCTCATGGCTGATCTGATCATGGACTCAGCTCCATTTCCCCGCCCGCTCCCCATAACCCCTTATTCCCTTATCGTTTAAGAAACTGTCTATTTCTGTCTTAAATTTAATCAATGTACCAGCATCCACAGCTCTCTGAGGCAGCGAACTCCACAGATTTACAAACCTCAGAGAAGAAATTTCTCCTCATCTCTGTTTTAAATGGGCGGCCCCTTATTCTAAGATCATGCCCTCTAGTTCTAGTCTCCCCCATCAGTGGAAACATCCTCTCTGAAACCACCTTGTCAAGCCCCCTCATAATCTTATACATTTTGATAAGATCAGCTCTCAATCTTCTGAATTCCAATGAGTAGAGGCCCAACCTACTCAACCTTTCCTCATAAGTCAACCCCTTCATCCCCGAAATCAACCTAGTGAACCTTCTCTGAATTGCCTCCAAAGCAAGTATATCCTTTCGTAAATATGGAAACCAAAACTGTACGCAGTATTCCAGGTGTGGCCTCACCAATACCCTATACAGCTGTAGCAAGACTTCCCTGCTTTTATACTCCATCCCCTTTGCAATAAAGGCCAAGGTACCACTGGCCTTCCTTATCACTTGCTGTACCTGCATACTATTCTTTTGTGTTTCATGCACAAGTACCCCCAGGTCCTGCTGTACTGCAGCACTTTGCAATCTTTCTCCATTTAAATAATAACTTGCTCCTTCCCCTGAACATCTGCTCTCTCAAGTGGATGTAAAATATACCACGGCACTATTTTGAAGAAGGGGAGTTATCCCCGGTGTCCTGGCCAATATTTATTCCTCAATCAACATAACAAAAACAAATGATCTGGTCATTATCACATTGCTGTTTATGGGAGCTTGCTGTGCACAAATTGGCTGCCGCGTTTCCTATATTACAACAGTGACTACACTCCAAAAGTACTTCAGTATCTGTAAAGTTCTTTGAGATGTGCGGTGGTCATGAAGGGTGCTATACTAATGCTTTAACTGCATGGTGGAGCAGGCTTGAGGGGCTGAATGACCTACTGCTGTTCCTATGATCCTAGGGCACTCGACAGACCTGGAAGTCGAATATTGACCTGTTAAAGAGGGACATCACTGAGCGGCGGGCAGGAGTCCTTCTCCCATTTAGGTATGAGAACTGGTTTTTCCGACTGGAGATGAAGCACTGCCAGTTGGGAAGGCTCGAGGAGAGAGATTCAGCTGACATGAGCAGTGAGTCCTTCAGCTTGCGGCACTCTTGTTCCTCACTCACACAGATTGAGGACAGAGTGAGGCCACTCGGCCCAGCACACCTGCTATTGCTCGATGAGGTGCACGTCGTGGTCAGGGCAAAGGTGTCAGCTCGTGCCCCAGTACCCCACTTGGGGAACCGCTGACTACTACCAGCATTGGCTGGTGAGTACTTTGGGACATCCTGAGGTTGTGAAAGATGGGTTATATAAATGCAAGTCTTTCTGTCTTTGTTCATTCTCGGGATGTGGGCAACACTGGCATGGCTGACATTAATTGTCCATCCCTAGTTGCCCTGGTTTGTTGCAACTGAGTTGCTTGGTTATGCTACTTCAGAGAGCAGTTAAGAGTCACCCAGTTGGTGTGGGTCTGGAGTCACATATAGGCCAGACCGGGTAAGGATTTTCTTCCCTATAGGACATTAGAGAACCAGTTGTTATGACAATCCAACAACCTTATTGTCCCTTTTACTGATACCAGCTTCTTATTTCCAGATGTTTGGAAACTGAATTGAACTGATCCAAACTGAACCAAAACTTGGCTGCCCATGGCCTAACTCGCACCAAGTCCCGCTCACCCATCACCCCTGTGCTCGCAGACCTACATTGGCTCCCGGTTAAGCAATGCCTCAATTTCAAAATTCTCATCCTTATTTTCAAATCCCTCTCTGGCCTCGCCCCTCCCTATCTCTGTAATTTCCTCCAGCCCTGCAAACCCCTAAGATGTCTGTGCTCCTCTAATTTTGCCCTCTTGAGCATCCCCGATTATAATCGCTCAACCATTGGTGGCCGTGCCTTCTGTTTGCCTGGGCCTCAAGATCTGGAACTCCCTCCCTAAACCTCTCCACCTCTCTCTCCTCCTTCAAAACGCTCCTTAAAACATATCTCTTTGACCAAACTTTTGGTCACCTGTGCTAATTTCTACTTATGCGGCATTTAGGGTTAGTATTGTATCGCACAATACTCCTGTGAAGCGCCTTGGGACGTCTAACTACGTTAAAGGCGCTATATAAATACAAGTTTTTGTTGTTGAGTTCAACTTCCTGAAGTGCTGATTTGGGGTGGGACTCACTTGCTCCCTCTGTTTAAAAGTTTGGGTTACTCACCTCAGACAGATCTCCGTTTTTCAGGTGGATTTTTGCCATGCTGCCCAGCCAAGTTTTCCTGAGTTCGGGCGTGCTGGCGTACGACTTGGCCAAGCTGTACTGAAGGTCCACCAGCATCTCGGGGTCCTTCTCGTGCTCCTTCATCTGAGCAGTGGCCATAAGCACTGTGCGGATTCTCTTGGTCAGATCTTTGACTTCACCTGGGAAAGCTGTTGTCTGCGTAAGAAAGAAATAGGGCTCTGATGTATTTTTATAAAACATATAACAACTGTTTCATCTTTATGTGGAATCAGGCATGATAAACAACAACTTGCCTTTACATAGGGCTCTCAATGTAGTAAAATATCCACGTGCTTCCCGGGAACATAGTCAGGAGAATCAGACACTGAGCCACACAAGCCGATTTTAGGACAGATGACTAAAAGTTTGGGCAAAGACGTAGGTTTCAAGCAGAGTCTTAAAGGAGGAAATCAGCTCCGCTGGGCAGACCACATTGTCCGCATGCCAGACACGAGACTCCCAAAGCAAGCGCTCTTTTGGAACTCCTTCATGGCAAAAAGGGTGACTTGGACAGGTTAGATGAGTGGGCAACGCATGGCAGATGCAGTATAATGTAGATAAATGTGAGGTTATCCACTTTGGTGGTAAAAACAGGAAGGCAGAATATCATCTGAATGGTGACAGATTAGGAAAAGGGGAAGTGCAACGAGATCTGGGTGTCATGGTACATCAGTCATTGAGAGCTGGCATGAAGGTACAGCTGGTGGTGAAGAAGGCAAATGACATGTTGGCCTTCATAGCAAGAGGATTTGAGCATAGGAGCAGGGAGGTCTTACAACAATTGTACAGGGCCTTGGTGAGGCCACACCTCAAATATTGTGTGCAGTTTTGGTCTCCTAATCGGAGGAAGGACATTCTTGCTATTGAGGGAGTGCAGCAAAGGTTCACCAAACTGATTCCCGGGATGGCAGGACTGACATATGAAGAAAGACTGGATCAACTAGGCTTAAATTCACTGGAATTTAGAAGAATGAGAGGGGATCTCATAGAAACATATAAAATTCTGACGGGATTGGACAGGTTAGATGCAGGAAGAATGTTCCCGATGGGGAAGTCCAGAACCAGGGGTCACAGTCTAAGGATAAGGGGTAAGCCATTTAGGACCGAGATGAGGAGAAACTTCTTCACTCAGAGAATTGTGAACCTGTGGAATTCTCTACCACAGAACGTTGTTGAGGCCAGTTCAATAAATATATTCAAAAGGGAGTTAGATGTGACCCTTATGGTTAAAGGGTTCAAGGGGTATGGAGAGAAAGCACGAATGGGGTACTGAAGTTGCATGATCAGCCATGATCATATTGAATGGTGGTGCAGGCTTGAAGGGCCTACTCCTGCACCTATTTTCTATGTTTCTATTATGTGTGTACATGTATGGCTCAGAGACATGGACCATGTACAGTAGACACCTCAAGTAGCTGGAGAAATACTACCAATGATGTCTCCGCTAGATCCTACAAATCCCCTGGGAGGACAGACGCACCAACGTTAGCGTCCTCGACCAGGCCAACATCCCCAGCATTGAAGCACTGACCACACTCGATCAGCTCCGCTGGGCAGGCCACATGGTTCGCATGCCAGACACAAGACTCCCAAAGCAAACGATCTACTTGGAACTCCTTCACGGCAAACGAGCCAAAGGGGAGCAGAGGAAACGTTAGGAGGATACCCTCAAAGCCTCCCTGATAAAGTGCAACATCCCCACTGACACCCGAGAGTCCCTGAGCAAAGACCGCCCTAAGTGGAGGAAGTGCATCCGGGAGGGCACTGAGCATCTCGAGTCTCATCGGCGAGAGCATGCAGAAATCAAGCGCAGGCAGCGGAAAGAGTGTGCGGCAAACTAGTCCCACCCATCCTTTCCCCCAACGACTATCTGTCCCACCTGTGACAGGGACTGTGGTTCTCGTATTGGACTGTACAGCCACCTAAGGACTCATTCGAAGAGTGGAAGCAAGTCTTCGATTCTGAGGGACTGCCTATGATGATGATGATGATGATGATGATGAAAGGAGGAGAAACGCGAAAATGTTTAGTGAAGGGATTCCAAAGTTTAGGAGTTCTGGAGGACTGAATGGTGGGCCGAAGGAAGTGAGGAATGCACAAAAGGCTAGAGTTGGAGGAACGCAGAGATCCCGAAGGTTTGTAGGGCTGGAGGTGGTTATAGAGATAGGGAGGGGCGAGGCCATGGAGGGATTTAAATTATAGAATCATCGAAGATTACAGCACGGAAGGAGGCCATTTCGGCCCATCGTGTCCGCGCCAGCCGACAGACAAAGAGCTATCCATCCTAATCCCACTATCCAGCTCTCGGTCCGTAACCCTATAGGTTACGGCACTTCAGGTGCACATCCAAGTACTTTTTAAAATGTGGTGAGGATTTCTGCCTCTATCACTCTTTCAGACAGTGAGTTCCAGACCCCCACCACCCCCTGGTTGAATAAATTTCCCCTCTAAATCTTCTATCAATTACTTTAAATTCATGCCCCCTGGTTGTTGACCCCTCTGCTAAGGAAAAGAGACCCTTTCTATCCACTCTATCCAGGCCCCTCATAATTTTATCCACCTCAATGAGGTCTCCCCTCAGACTCTGTTCCAATGAAAACAAACCCAGCCTATCCAATCTGTCCTCATAGCTAAGATTCTCCACTCCCGGCAACATTCTCATAACTCTCCTCTGTACCCTAACCAGAAGGATGAGAATGTTAAATATGAGGTGTTGCTGGACTGAGAGCCAATGTAGGTCGATGAGCGCAGGGGTGATGGGTGAGCGGGACTTGGTGCGAGTTAGGACACGGACAGCGAAGTTTCTGGTGAGCTCAAAGTTATGGAGGGTGGAAGATGGGAGGCTGGCCAGGAGAGCACTGGAATAGTCAAGTTTAGAGGTAACAAAGGCATGGATTATGTCTTCAGCTGTCCCCACCATCTCCCAAGGCATTGCTCAGATCAAGTCGGAGGACATGTTGGTTTGCAAGGCCAGCAGCTGTGCCATACAGGGAAAGACTTGGTGGGTCGAACAGACTTCTCCTTTTCCTAATCTTTCATGCTTTATTTATAATAAATAGCACCAGGATGTGCGTAGTGCCACAGGGAACAGATCTGATTCAAGTACCAGTGAATTAAAAAAAATACATTCACGGGATTTGGGCATCGCTGGCAAGACCAGCATTTATTGCCCATCCCTAATTGCCCTCGAGGATGGTGGTGAGCTGCCGCCTTGAACCGCTGCAGTCCCACAGTGGGGGTACTCCCACAGTGCTGTTAGGGAGGGAGTTCCAGGATTATATACTACCCCGCTGTAAAAATGCAGAATAATTTATTTCACTAAAGTTTAAATACATTAAAAAATGTGTCATCAAAAGCATTGCAAATGTGTAAAAATGCCAGTCATTTCCTCCTGTGTTTTTTTGTACTTTAATAACTGCCTGCTCCCCACAAGGGAGGAGCGTGCAATGCACAAGCAGCTCCATTTGGCCTTGAAGGTGGAAATCTTAAAGAGACAGGCCAGGTTAAAGTCAGCTGAGTCCCAGGTAGACATCATTGCAGGTTACCTGCTTTAGGCTGGACCAGGCACGGAGTCGAGAGTTCATAAACCACTTCACACAAAGGGAAATAAACCAGACTAGCCAGGAAGGGAGATGGAGTGGAAAATTTGTGGGAGAATTGGATGGATAATTGGGGGGCGTGGCCGACTGAGTGAAATCCAGCCAATCGGACTATTGGATTGTAATTCTCTTGCACTGCGGTATCGATTGTATCTGTGAGCAACAGCACGGGAGGTCAGCTGGGGGATCTTACTTGCACTGTGCAGAGGTACAGCACACGGTACACTGTGCTACATTTAAAGTTAGGAAGCCCATACATACCTTCAGGGCCTTGTCACTGTTGGCAAAGTTATTGATAATCGAGAGCGAGTCTTGGAAACGGGAGCCCCCAGTTAGAACCACATCCGCGATCAGTCGGCTCACTGCGATTATAATCTGAGATGGAAATAAAACTGCACATCATTTATATATTCTCCTCACTGCTGAGACACCTCAACATAACCAAGCTGGCATAGCTCTACACAAGCTCCAACAATCTGAATGGCTGCAACAGGAAGGTTTTTATTAATCTCTCGCCAGCTAAAAATCTGGAAATCCATTGGACAGCAGATGACTCGGTGTGAGGCGGGCTAAGGTTAGGTCAGACGGCACGGGGTCATTCTGTTAGCAGTGCCAGTGCTGGATTAGTGAGACTACGGCTTGCTTCTTGGCTGACTTTAAACCCGCTAACTAAACAATAATCCCTCAGTCGATTGTGCCTGGTGTTAACTAGTGCAGCGACCACCTGTGTGGTGCATGGAACTAATTAGTGCAGTAGCCGGCTAGTCTTTGCCTTGTGCTAACTGGTACAGTAACTGGCTGGGCTGTGTCCGGTGCTAACTAGTGCAGCTTTTGGAGTGTAGTCACTGTTGTAATGTGGGAAAAGCAGCAGCCAATTGACGCACAGCATGCTCCCACAAACAGCAATGTGATAAATGAGCAGGTAATCTGATTTTGTTATGTTGTTTCAGGAATAAATATTGGCTCTTCTTCAAAGAGTACAATGGGATCTTTTATGCCTGCCTGAGACAGCAGACGAGGTCTCGGTCTAACGTCTCAGCCGAAAGACGGCACTCCCTCGATACTGTACTGGGAGTGTCAGCCTGGATTATCGGGGGACGGGTGTCTGGATTATGGGGGGGGGGGAGGGGGCGGGTGCCTGGATTATGGGGGGGGGCGGGTGCCTGGATCATGGGGTGCGGCTGTCTGGATCATGGGGTGCGGCTGTCTGGATCATGGGGTGCGGCTGTCTGGGGTGGGACAAGGCTACAAATACTGACAGAGCTCTCCCACTGAGCCATCGCAGATACCCGACTGTCATTTGGGGATCTGACCAAATGGATCGAAAGAGCCAGATTCTAGCAGAATTGTGTTTCATTGCAGATTAATTCATAAAGAGAAGGAGCCTTTTGACAACCTGATCAGCTGAGAAAATAACGTGTACATTTTACGCAAGTATATTAAAAAAAAAGTTTCCTCTAAACTCCACTATTGGTTATACAGTGTGCACAAGGATCATTTTTCATCTTCCCACATCTGTTTATTGAACATGGAAAGTGTAATGTATGTATCTGTGAGTATGCTCACGTTTGTAGAGCTATCACCTGGTGCAGAGAGCGGGCAGGTTGGGGGCCTCCTCATAGAACTGCTCCTGGGCTAAAGTGGACATTAACTGGTCCAGGCAGCGGGCGGTTGAGGGGGTCGTTCAGCCCGACTGCCTGCCTCTCTTCCACGGTTACGTTCACGCCAGGGTGTCCCTGGAGATGGTTCACGCGGTGTCCACCAGTACGCTTGCGGCCTTCTGCGGGCGGTGGGCGCCGGAGGGACTGGAGTGCATCATTTCAATAGGGAACAAAATTTTAAATTTAATTTGATTTGTCAAGGTTCCCTTTAATGCTGGTTAGTTAATTTAGTTAATTTGTGTTTTTTTGTTGCCCTTACAAAAGGGAGCACTTGAATTAAGATTCTACCAAAATAGAGCTATTGAGTGGGAGTGGCTTAGTCAGACACGTGATGTTCACAAGACTCAATAAAACCCCAGCCAGTTGGGTTCGGGGGATCCACGATGAGGCAGGTGGTTGTGAGCCTGGTGAATGAACTGGTAATGTGTAGTGCGATTGCTAAACCTTTGTTGAAACACCAACAAGTTCTTAATAGCAATGTGTTGCTATGAATTCTTAAGCGAAGAACCCATGAAGCAAATACATTACAGGAGAATTTTCGATTTTTTGGTTAACTGAATGTGAAAGTAAACCCTCGTCATGATGCCGAGCAACGTGATGTTTTCTTGGATCAGTGCAGCAGTGGGATTGTTGCACAGTTGGGAAAGGGGCAAGTGATGCGGCAAGTGTGGGTAAGTGGTGACATCAATACTCACAAGAAGCAAGTTGCGTTCATGGAGTGCCTGATCAGGTCTGAAAGCATGTTTCAAAGCAGGATACAGGACAGGGAATTTGCATACAACACTTGCAAGGTGGGCCTGTGCGGGACGGAGAGTTCAGTGGATGCCTCAGTCGGGGACTGACCTGTAGATGGGTCCTCAGGAACGTCCTCTTCTTGGTGTACTCAAAGTTGTTCCTCATCAGCAAGTAGAGGAGTGCGGAGGCCTCGCTTCGAGTGGAGCTCAGTTTTGAGGTGCAGCCTTTCAGGATTTCATAGCAAAATGTGGCACAGATACTGTCTCTTCCTTTAAAAAAGGTCGATGGGAACTGGAGGGGAGGGGGAAGGGGTGGAAAAAGAAAAGGAAATAATCAAAGTAAATGAATGATAACTCCGCATTTCGAAGAGTGCATGTGCACTGCGATGATTGGGTCTCAACACTCCAGGATTGCCCCGGAATCTCCAGGAATTGAATATTAATCTCCCAGACACTGCTGTGAGCAGTATATAGTTTTATACTTATGCCCAAAGGTTCTCTAGATTTCAGCTTTTGAAAGATTTCACACCAAATCCTTCGTGGCCTCTTAATAACTGGAGGAGTGCATGTGATTTTTTTTAAAAGAACCACCTTTCCTCCCTCACCAGGGTGGTTGGGACTGTTGCTCAACTTTGGGCCCTCAGTGTCAGCATCAAACTCCGTGAGCTGCAGGGTGACGCTCCCTCCATGTCACGGACTCCCGGCACGTACACGAGGCAGAATATGGAGCAGCCACTTCTACCGACGCCAGCCCGGCAGGAAGAGGTCAGGTCCAGGTCGGCCGCTGATGTTCGGCGTGTGATGCACATCTGGCAGACTGCAGTCAATGAAGAGTAAAATCGGACGGGGTGTACGTCAGGCACCAGACCCAAACCCGCCCCGCCACCGCCCCCCCCCCACTAGATTAAAATCGGAGCTTGTGGGCCCAAGTTTCCACACGATAAAAAACGGGCGCCCCTCCGAGCTGGGCGCCCGTTTTTCACACCTAAAACGGCGCCTAAAAGAAAAATCGCGATTCTGGAGCGTTCTGCAGCTCCTTGTCTGCCTGGCGTGGCGCCCAGGGGGCGGAGCCTACACTCGCGCCGATTTTGTAAGTGGGAGGGGGCGGGTACTATTTAAATTAGTTTTTTTCCTGCCGGCAACGCTGCGTGCGCGCGTTGGAGCGTTCGCACATGCTCAGTGTGAAAAAAACATTGGCACTCGGCCATTTTTGTAGTTCTTTGTAGCTGTTTAATTTTTGAACATTTTTTAATAAAAGCACATTGCCATCAGCACATCAGCACTTGCAGCCTTCTCACTGTCTCCTTCCCCCCACCCCCCCGCGGGAAGAACGGGCGCCTCCTCACCCCCCGCGCGAAAGAACGGGCGCCTCCTTCCCCCACCCCCGCGGGAAGAACGGGCGCCTCCTAACCCCCCCTGCAGGAAGAGCGGGCGCCTCCTCCCCCACCGCGGGAAGAACGGGCGCCTCCCCCCTACCGCGGGAAGAACGGGTGCCTCAGGCTGACTGCAGCATTCTCCGTGCCTGAAGCACTTTCACACAGGTAGGAAGATGGTTTATTTAATCTTTTCTTTGCTTATAAATGTTTATTCAGGATGGATTTATTTGTATAATATTTGTAGAAGTATAAATAAGGATTTATTGTAGAATTTAATGACTTCCCTTCACCCCCCACCTCGTTCTGGACGCCTGATTTGTAACCTGTGCCTGATTTTTTAATGTGTAGAACAGGTTTTTTCAGTTCTACAAAAATCTTCACTTGCTCCATTCTACTTTAGTTTGGAGTACGTTTTCACTGTGGAAACTTTGAAATCAGGTGTCAGTGGCCGAACACGCCCCCTTTTGAAGAAAAAATTCTGTTCCAAAGTAGAACTGTTCTACCTGACTAGAACTGCAGAAAAAAAAATGTGGAGAATTGCGATTTCGAAAATAGTCCGTTCTCCACCAGTTGCTCCTAAAAATCAGGCGCAAATCATGTGGAAACTTGGGCCCATTGTCTCTTACAATGGGACAAAAATTGTTCAGGAACCAACTAGTTAGGGTGATGCAGTAATTAAAACATGTGTTTTATTAGACCAATAGCAGCATCTTGCATCTAAAAGTTGCATAAAGCATCACTAACAATTTCTGCATTGTTGCTCCTTTTATAATACAAGAGCATTAGGAACCGGAGGATAGCATTCAGACCCTTGAGCCTGCTCCAACATTCAATTAGATCATGGCTGATCTGTACCTCAACTCCATTTATCCAGTATAATTAATTATGCACCAGTGACCATGCTCACAGCTTTGCAGAGCTGTTACTCTAAGCCCCGAAACCTGCCTCGGGAGCCTACGCCTCACAACTTGAGCCTCCTCTGGGAAATCCTCTCCGTGCCTTTCAATTCTGCGCGGAGGGGATTCCTGTACGGGCTGCTCTTGCACACTCTCCACCTTGCCATCCTTGTTTGCCGTCCAGACACACCATGGCGCACCATCTTGCTGTCCAGAGGAGGCAGGGGTTCCCAATGGAATGCTCTCTATGCAGGAGTCCTCCCTCTATTTATTGGGGACTTGGCCTGGAGGGTGGTGCATGAGGCAGTCCCGTACAATCGGTTTTTAAGTCGGTTCTTAAGTCGGTTCACGGGCTCCCAGGCCACCTACAATTTCTGCGGTCTGGAGGAGTCCGTGTTCCACGTCTATGTACATTGTGTGAGGTTGCAGCCCGTGTTCCATTATTTGAAGGGGCTGCTCCTCAAATCCTGGTTGCACTTCAGTCCCACACTCCTGATCTTTGGGCACCCTGTGCGGAGGGGAGCGGGCAGGTTGGAAGGCCTCCTCGTAGGACTGCTCCTGGGCATGGCCAAGGGAGCCATCAGCCGATACAGGCAGCGGGCGGTCGAGGGGGTCGTTCAGCCCGACTGCCTGCCTCTCTACCACGGTTACATCCGAGCCAGGATGTCCCTGGAGATGGAGCACGCGGTGTCCACTGGTACGCTCGTGGCCTTCCACGAGAGGTGGGCTCCAGAGGGACTGGAGTGCATCATCACCCCCGGCAACCAAATTTTAATTGAATTTGGCGAAGTTCCCAGTTAATTTGTTAATCTGAGGGTTCTAGTGCCCTTACCAAAAGGGGGTACTTGATTTAAAGTTTAGTTTAAAATAGTTGTGGAGCTGTTGCACTGCGAGTGGCTTAGCCAGTCACGCGATGTTCACAAGACTCAATAAAACCCCAGTTAGTTGAGTTCAGGTTCTCCATGAGATGGGCTGCTGTGAAGCTGGTAGCTGGTCGGGTTCAGTTTGATTGTTAAACCTTTGCAAATAAAACAGCTAGTTCTTTACAGCAAATATGTCATCATCATCGGCAGTCTCTCAGAATCAAGGAAGACTTGCTTCCACTCTTAGAATGAGTCCTTAGGTGTCTGAACAGTCCAATACGAAAACCACAGTCCCTGTCACAGGTGGGACAGACAGTCGTTGAGGGAAAGGGTGGTTGGGGCAGGTTTGCCGCACGCTCTTTCAGCTGCCTGCGCTTGATTTCGGCATGCTCTCGGCGACAAGACTTGAGGTGCTCAGCGCCCTCCCGGATGCACTTCCTGCACTTAAGGTGGTCTTTGGCCAGGGGCTCCCAGGTGTCAGTGGGTATGTTGCACTTTATCAGGGAGGCTTTGAGGGTGTCCTTCTAACGTTTCCTCTGATCACCTTTGGCTCATTTTCCGTGAGGGAGTTACGAGTAGAGCGCTTGCTTTGGGAGTCTCGTGTCTGGCATGCAAACTATGTGGCCTGCCCAGCGGAGCTGATCGAGTGTGGTCAGTGCTTCAATGCTGGGGATGTTGGCCTGGTCAAGGAAATGTGTAGCTGTGAATTCTTAAGCAAAGAACCCATGAAGCAGATACACTACACCCACCTTTGCCCCATGTCTCTGGATACAGTTACCCTACAAAAATCTATCACGCTCAGTTTTAAAAGCTGCAATTGACTCCCAGCATCCACAGCCTTGTGGGGAGAGAATTCCAGATTTCTACTAACCTTTGTGAAAAATTGATTGCTGATTTCCTCCTGAACGGACAGTCTCTAATTTTTAGATTGTGCCCCCTTGTTCTGAACTCTCCCACCAGAGGAAATAGTTTCTCTGCATTGATTATATCAAATCTTTTAATATTTTAAACACCTTGTTCAGGTCACCCTTCATTCCTCTATAGTCAAGCAAGTTTAAATGGGGCAAGACCTCTGCCAAAATAGCCAGACTAACATGGTAAACATTTGTACGCGAGTATCTCACTGTCATTTGAGGGTTATCATTAGCATTAGTGTTTTTTTTTTACACATACATGTACGACATCCAAAATCCGGAATCCTCGGGACCAAACCCGTGACAGTTTTGGTTTTGTCCGGATTTCAGACAAGAAAACCAATAGTCTGAAATCCAGAATCCTTGACCTAATCCGCGGCAGGTTTTGAGTGGCGAGATCAGAAATCCGGCAAACCCAAAATTCCGGCACGGATTCGGCCGAGGATTCCGGATTTCAGGCTTGATTGTCTGAAATCCGGAATCCTCAAGCGAATCCGTGCCGTATTTTGGGATTTTCCTCACAAATGTCGGGTTTTCGGACAATAATTCCGGATTCCAGACAACTGCATCAGCTGTGCGCAGAATGTCGGATTTTCGGAGTTGCGGATTCGGGATGTTGCACCTGTACTGTGTTCCACTTAAACATCAATGATAGGAAGAAGGACCAGGTCATTACCTTGCTGATGAAGGCCCGTAAAGATGTAAACGCATGCTTCATGGCCGTTTCAGACTGGCCATTAGCTAGCAAGAGGAGGATGTCAAACACTTTCTTCATCAGTGGGTTGTGACCGTCATCTTCTAGAAGCTGGTTCTGGGAGAGGAACGTACTTCAAAACAGTGGATAAACACCAGCAACAGACTATCCATCAACCACCTGTATTTATATAGCACCTTTAAAGTAGCAAAACCTCCCAAGACGCTTCACAGGAGTGTTATAAAACTAAATTTGACACCAAGGCAAATAAGGAGATATTAGAGCAGAACTTGGTCAAAGTGGTAGGTTTTAAGAAATGTTTTAAAGGAGGAAAAAGAGGTAGAGATCAGAAGAGGTTTAGGGAAAGAATTCCAGAGCTTATGGTCTTGGCAACAGAAGGCATGGCCACCGATGGTGGAGCAATTATAATCAGGGATGCTCAGGAGGGCAGAATTAGAGGAGCGCAGACATCTCGGTCAGTTATGGGGCTGGAGGAGATTACAGAGATAGGGAGGGGCGAGGCCATGGAGGGATTTGAAAAAAAGCATGAGAATTTTAAAATCGAGGCATTGCTTAACCAGGAGTCAATGGAGGTCAGCGAGCACAGGGGTGCTTGGTGAATGGGACATGGTGAGAGTTGGGACACAGGCAGCAAAGATTTGGATGACCTCAAGTTTACATAGGCCAGCCAGGAGTGTGTTGGAATACTCAAGTCTGGAGGTAACAAAAGCATGGATCAGGGCTTCAGTAGCAGATGAGCTGAGGCAGGGGGCGGAGACGGGCGATGTTACGGAGGTGCAAATAGGCGGACTTGGTTATGCTGCAGACATGTGATCGAAAGCTCATTTCAGGGTCAAATATGACAACAAGGTTGCAAACAGTCTGGTTCAGCTGTTAGATGTTAGAGAGAGAGATGGAGTCAGTGGCTAGGAAACAGAGTTTGTGGCAGGGACCGAAAACAATGGCTTTGGTCTTCCCCATATTTAATTGGAGAAAATCATTCAGAACTGGACGTCGGACCAGCAGTCTGACAATTTAGAGACCGTGGAGGGGTCGAGGGAAGTGGTGGTGAGGTACAGCACTCGAGGCCCTTGAACCATTCTGTTAATGTACCATGGCAGGATTTAAGCTCACGATCTTTTGGATTGCTAGTCTAGTACTATGACCAGCAGGCTACCCTACCTTTCCATATGACACAGAAAGAACGTGTGCTGGAGTTGAATGTGGATTTTCATAGGAAAAGAAGAAAAAGAAATGACCTGTTGCTAACCTTGAAGTTTTGAATGAAGTACGATACGGTGTCCAAAACTGTGAGACACACTTCAGTGGCCAAGTTACCTTCCAACAAAGACTGGTGGCTAATGTCCGCTTCACCGCTTCCGAAATCTGCAGAAAGGTACGGGAATACACACAGCCGTTTCAAATCCAAGGAAATATTCCACTAACTTCCTTAAAATAATGTGGGAAGGAGGCCGGTGATGAATGAAAGCAGAGACGCTGGCTGTCGTAAACTGATCGCTTCACCATAAGTGCCCCACATGTGTTTGCAGCCTATTTTATGATTAACTGCATTTTAACAGTCTACATCAGAAAAAAAAATCACCATGACGATGCATATTTCTACACAGAAACAATTTGCGGATTAACAAATGCTCAAATCCTACCGTGCGTCACACTTAGCGCTAGAGATATTTCAATCAAAATTCCATTGATTGCATAATTGCTTTGACGTTCCCTCCTACCAGTTCCAACTTGTGTAACATTATCAAAAGAATGAGTGGAGCATTCAAGAGATTTTCTCAAGCAACGGGTGCAGCTGTGCAAGGCATCTTTGGCTATCAAGCAATGCAACAGCGGCAGTATAACTCGAGAGCTCGGACCGGGACCTTGGGGGAACGCGAGCAATCAAGGGTGTTCCCCTCTCAACTTCAAAGTTAACCAGCCAGCAAGCACAGCTCTGCACATACAACCAATCAGAACTCCGCTGCACTGGTAACAGTATAACTGCAGTCTGCCAGATGTGCATCACACTCCGAACTTCAGTCTGAAGCCAGTAAACTGCTTCAACAACAGCTTGAATTTATATAGCAGCTTAAAATTAATAAAAGATCTCTCAGCGCCTCACAGAGGAGAAACTGGGTGGGGCGCGGGGCAGAGAAAGTGGGTCGGAGAAGTTTGGGGAGGTTACTGAAGAGGTTTTAGGCATTTCGGGACCTAGATCCAGAGGTCAGGGCTGAAGAATGTACCATGTAGGATACAGCATGAACTACAGTATAAATCAAACAAGGGGTCATTCGTTCAAATGTTAATAGTCATGGGATTAAAATTCTGCAAATGCATCTTTAACTGTATCAGCATTGAAGAGATGGTTATTACAGAGGGAGCTAGTGTGAGGCAGGTTCCATATCAGTCTGCCTGTGGCAACACCAGACAGGTTCCTGTCACAGGAGCAGGGGAACTGGGATTTCAGCTACAGGTCCAGGATTCTGACCATTGGGTTTTATGAAAGATATTGGCGGTCAGAACTGTCAGATTAAAAAGAGTTGGTGACATTTCTTTCTGTATGAAGGCTATTTAACAACCCCACACAGAAATAAGGCCATTTTATTACACCTCACCTTTGCTGCAAAGGGGGATTTATTTTTTTTAAGTAAAATACAAATAACTTATTTGCATAATAACAGGATTACATATAACCGGTTGAACAGGATGAGAGTATTGTGCTGTTGGGGATGGGGACTATTATATTTGAGGTGTGTCTCAGTCGGCGAATAGCAGCCTACAATAGCTGTGGAAAAGTTCACCATCAAGAGAAAGAAAGACTTGCATTTATATAGCGCCTTTCATGACCATCGGACGTCTCAAAGTGCTTTACAGCCAATGAAGTACTTTTGGAGTGTAGTCACTGTTGTAATGTAGGAAACGCGGCAGCCAATTTGTGCACAGCAAGCTCCCACAAACAGCAATGTGGTAATGACCAGATAATCTGTTTTTGTGATGTCGATTGAGGGATAAATATTAGCCAGGACACCGGGGATAACTTTCCTGCTCTTCTTCGAAATAGTGCCATGGGATCTTTTACGTCCACCTGAGAGAGCAGACGGGGCCTCGGATTAACGTCTCATCCGAAAGACGGCACCTCCAACAGGGCAGCACTTCCTCAGCACTGCACTGGAGAGTCAGCCTAGATTTATGCTCAAGTCTCTGGAGTGGGACTTGAACCCACAACCTTCTGACTCAGAGGAGAGAGTGCAACCCACTGAGCCACGGCTGAGAGGCTCGAGACTCAGCCAAGTAGCTCGTTGGCAAACTAGCCGTGACTTATTAATCTCCCAGTGACAGTTTATTGAATATGCAGCACAAGAGATCAGGAAATGTGTGCATGTGGACGTACTGTGATTGAGGGTGAATGAGCTGTCCACGTGGCCAATCTGCTGTAGTCGGGCGTGCATCGCGCCTGCTCGGCTCCGAAGAGCTGGCATCGTCTGCGATTTCCTCTCGGACGCAGAGTGCTTGGAGCCCAGTCCTTCTTGAACCCTTAAAAAAAAAAATGTAATTATACACTCCTTTATAATGGAGCAAGAAGCATCTCATTCAAACTGTAACTAAACCCTTGGAGCACCACATACATATTACATTGCGCACTGCAGTTTTATAGTTTATCCCCACACAAGCTAAACCTGCTGGGGATAAAGGAAACTGTTTTAGAACAATAGTTATAACTGCAGTTCAGCTCAGTCTGCATCCAAACAATATATTTACATGTATGAACAGAGCAATGACTGGCTTCTGGAGATCCCTGTACAATGGGGATTTGAGAAGTTGGCAGTACTGCAAAAAGAACCGTGTTGTTTTTTCTACAGTGCTTTTCATGACCTTAGGGTGTAACGCGCTTTGGGACGTCCTATGAAGTACTCTAAAGTGTAGTGGGATCTTTAAAGCCTGTCTGAGGGGGGCAGACGGGGCCTTGGTTTGTTGTCTCATTACGGGCTGGTAGTTCACGAGGACAGGGGGGTTGATGGTGGGGTTCTATCTGAGCAGGAGGTTGATGGCCGTGTTGAAAGGGGAGGGGGCAGTATCTAAGAGGTCACCGTTTCCTATTATCAGCTAGAATGGGGGGGCCAGGAAGGGAAGTTGTGTGGTCAGCAGTTTGGTGGGAATAGTGTTAAAGGAGAATGGCGTGGGTCTTATGCTCGGAAAGGGTATGGGTGGAGGGGGAGATTGGACTGAAGCTAGGCATGGCTTCAGGGCTAGGGGAGAGGGGGGAATCAGTAGAAACATCTGAATGGGATGGTCTTAATTTGATTGATGGTGTCCAGGAACTTATAGCTGGAGGTGATGGTGGAGGGGTTTAAGGAGATAGATGGTGGTGAAGAGGCCGTGCATTACCTGCGCACTCCAGAATGATCCTGGATTAGTGGGCGATGGATGGCCAAGCCAATCGTGTGCCAGACATGCTCACGTCTACGTCCACTACGAGGTCGTGAAGATTGACCAACATTACAACCGGGATGGGAGAGAGCAAGGATTTGTTGGTGACAAGGCCATCAAAGGTGGAGGGGAGGCAGTGGGTGAGCAAAGGTATTGGCTGCAGATGTATTGTGGCGATTGAAAGACCACAGTTTGAGCAAGTTGGGAGTTTGAAAGCAGAATTGTAAGTGAAGTTGGGGAGAGTTTTATCCGGGGCCAATTGGAATGGGGTTGGTGGATGTGGATGGTGAGGTATACAAGGATGTGCTCAGAGAAGGCCTTGTCTGTGATCTACACCATTGGATCAGAGAGTTCGAGGTGCTGGCCATTAAAATGCGTAGGAAAGTTTATATGGAAGGAGAGGTTCAGGGACAACAATCTCCCATTCACGCTCGATACCTTTAAATATTTATTTCTTAAGCTGCTATCTAAGCAACCATGTGTTAGAATCTGGCACCATGTCTCCCCCATACACTAAACAGGCACCATGTCTCCCCCATACACTAAACAGGCACCATGTCTCCTCCATACAGTAAACAGGCACCATGTCCTCCCCATACAGTAAACAGGCATCATGTCTCCCCCGTACACTAAACAGGCACCATGTCTCCCCCATACACTAAACAGGCACCATGTCTCCCCCATACACTAAACAGGCACCATGTCTCCTCCATACAGTAAACAGGCACCATGTCCTCCCCATACAGTAAACAGGCATCATGTCTCCCCCATACACTAAACAGGCACCATGTCTCCCCCATACAGTAAACAGGCATCATGTCTCTCCCCCATACAATAAACAGGCACCATGTCTCCCCCATACAGTAAACAGGCACCATGTCTCCCCCATACAGTAAACAGGCACCATGTCCTCCCCATACAGTAAACAGGCATCATGTCTCCCCCATACACTAAACAGGCACCATGTCTCCCCCATACAGTAAACAGGCATCATGTCTCTCCCCCATACAATAAACAGGCACCATGTCCTCCCCATACACTAAACAGGCACCATGTCTTCCCCATACAGTAAACAGGCATCATGTCTCTCCCCCATACAATAAACAGGCACCATGTCTCCCCCATACAGTAAACAGGCACCATGTCTCCCCCATACAGTAAACAGGCATCATGTCTCCCTCCATACAGTAAACAGGCACGTCTCCCCCATACACTAAACAGGCACCATGTCTCCCCCCATACAGTAAACATGCACCATGTCTTCCCCCATACAGTAAACAGGCACCATGTCTCCCCCGTACACTAAACAGGCACCATGTCTCCCCCGTACACTAAACAGGCACCATGTCTCCCCCGTACAGTAAACAGGCATCATGTCTCCCTCCATACAGTAAACAGGCACGTCTCCCCCATACACTAAACAGGCACCATGTCTCCCCCCCCATACAGTAAACATGCACCATGTCTCCCCCCATACAGTAAACAGGCATCATGTCTTCCCCCATACAGTAAACAGGCACCATGTCTCCCCCGTACACTAAACAGGCACCATGTCTCCCCCGTACACTAAACAGGCACCATGTCTCCCCCATACAGTAAACAGGCATCATGTCTCCCCCATACAGTAAACAGGCATCATGTCTCCCCCATACAGTAAACAGGCATCATGTCTCCCCCGTACACTAAACAGGCACCATGTCTCCCCCATACAGTAAACAGGCACCATGTCTCCCCCATACAGTAAACAGGCATCATGTCTCCCCCGTACACTAAACAGGCACCATGTCTCCCCCGTACACTAAACAGGCACCATGTCTCCCCCGTACACTAAACAGGCACCATGTCTCCCCCGTACACTAAACAGGCACCATGTCTCCCCCGTACACTAAACAGGCACCATGTCTCCCCCATACAGTAAACAGGCATCATGTCTCCCCTATACAGTAAATGAAAGCTGGAGCAATACAACTCATTTATTTAATTTTAATTTGACAAAACTCTCTTAAGCAAATACAATTCTGGAAGTCGGCTCACATGCTCTTATTGCAGTAGTTTGCAGTACCTTACTATATGTCTCCTTCCCATGTACCTGAACTGGTGAAGGCACACCCTGCAATAACACAACAGTCAATGATTTGTGAGAGTTAATGGCTTACTTTAGTCACATTCCTCACACTGCAAATTCCCATATCTTATTCTGGAGTTTAAATTACACATATCTCAAAATTGTTCAGACAAAGAGGACATTATTATTTAAAGAAATATCAGCCATTAGGTAATCGTGACTATTTTTAAGCTCACTCAGGTAACCGACCTTGTTAGTGCACAGGTCTCAATTGTCACGGCACCAAATAATGGGATTGAAATAAGTCAACAAGATCGTTCAGTGAAAGTACGAGTGCAAAGTCGATTGCAGCTGATGGAGGCTGCACTGCAAAACAGGCCCATTACAGAGAGCATTATCGTGTTATTAGACAACCTTGAATGACCATCACTTTAACACCCTGCAGTTCAGTGGTTCATCGGAATGCCTGGCAGTTATTTCCGGATGTTATTTCTGTCCCGATTATGGGACACACTTGGCATCAGAGAGGCACCACCTCCTGTGCGGCATCCAACACCAAACGTGTGGGCAATACTGCGCATGGAAATCGGAGGGTCAGTGCTGGTCAGAGGACCGCATGGAGCACTAATACATAGAAGTTACCACATGGCAACAGGCCGACTTGCCTCACTGATCACTCTCCAAGCAAGAAGATAGTCCCACACACCGCTCATGTTCAACTGGAAATTGACAAAAGTAAAGCACGCAGCCTCCTTCCTTGTAACATTCTCTAAATAGTACTTACTCCAAAAGTGTGAGATAGTCCATTAGTTCTTGAGGGGAGATTTTGTTCCAATATGTCAACAGAGCATCTTAAAAAATAAAAGCAGGTTATGGCTTGCTAAAGACTAAAATGTTGCATCACATATTTCCAATACATACACAGCACACGGAATAATGCTGTTCGTGGTAACAGCTTAATTATTACACTACTAGAGTCCGATTCATCACATTTTTAAGGCAAAAGATAATGACTCAAAATCAAGGCTCACTATTTACAATACAATGGTCTTCACCTTAATTTACTAGTTTGAGACATCAATGTACGGTGTTCTGTCAAATCTCACCTTCAGGTCTGTCTAGTTTTTTAATATACTCGTTCCCGTGGGTTTGGTTGCCAAGGGCAGCTTTTGTTGCCCAACCCCAGTGGTCTTTGAGTGGCGTGTTAGACCACTTCAGATACAAGTTAAAAGTCAATGGGGCCGAAATCGATGGCCTTACCGCCCACTGCCGCCAACATTCCTCTGCTCGAACCGCCCAGTGCCACTTTCGCCGTGGCCTGGAGCGGGCGGGAGGGGAGAGCTGCCGGGAAGTGCCCGCCGACGTCAGCGGACGGCCGATGCGCGTAAGTAGACGCCCGCCCGCAGAGATGCCAGATTGGTGCGGGCGGGAGTCGGAGGTGGATCGCTGCGTGCAGGCAGCTTTGTCCTCAACAGTAAGTGCGAAGATGCTGTAAAAAAGGTAAGTGTAGTTTATTTAAATTATTTCTTTACAGATACTGACCCTGGATGGGGTCCCTTGAAGGTTGTCAGATATTTTTTTTTCCTTTGCTTTTTATTTTCAGCTCTTCGACCCTCTGTGGGCCCGACTCCATCCTCGGCGACACTTGGGGGCAAGCGTCTCTGCCGCCGATAATGAGCGCTTCCGCCCGCTGTCGCCCAGATTGGCGGCAGAAGGGACCTGGTTGATGAAAATCCCGCCCAAAGAACCGTCAGGGACCTCGGCAGCCATCGGCAATCCTTTGGGTGGCACTTGGGCAGGCGTGGGCCTTCACTAAATTCGGCCCCAATCACATTACTGTGGGACTGGAGTGACATATAGGCCACACCGGCCGAGGAGGCCAGGCACTCCTTCCCTGCCTGAACGACATTAGTGAACCTGATCTTCGGGTTCCCCCAGTGCTCACTTATTGCAATATTCACTTTCCTCGCTCCCAACCCGACCATTTCCTGTGCAACACACCCGCCCCCCCCGCACCGTGCTTCATCCGACGCCATATTCCCAAAGTACAAGAGCAGCCAGTTCTGCTGTACGATGCGCGCCAGTGAACTTTAACCTTTCTCTCACTAAGGTACAAGGATCTCCTGCTGCCAGTGCCTACCTGTCCACCGCCTCAGAGAGAGCGGGACCGAGGCTCATGGACCAGCCAGGTTTATAATCATACGCTCAGTGACAGAGGCAGTCCGGCCCCTCGCCCAGTGATGGCCTGCTCAGCGCCCGCAAACAGCCTCAGGAGAGCCTTGGGTCGGAGCTAGCCAGTTGCAGCAGTTCAATGTGCACAAGCACGTGCAGGGTGTGTTCAGAAGCTCAGTCTCCTTTCTCTTCTAACTCCTCACTCACAGACAGGTGTTGTCTGAGCATTCCTCTGAGTATCTGTAGACTGGTGTGCGGGCGTTAGGAGAGTGGGAGCAGCACGGAGGAACTCAGCAGCAGTGCATGCTTAACACATCATTCAAACACCCCACAGAGCCCCCTCGTTAGTCACCAGCAACCGAGCACCAAAATCGGCAATGCTGGCCTCTATACCGAGAGTCACTTGCCCTGAATGACATGGAACTGACAACACCGAGACAACCCATGTGCTCGCCCTATACCCATATTCAGCTATGTAACCTGCTGCTAAACATTGACATTGTCTCTGCTTCAATCTCTAACTCCGGGAGTGCACTCCACAGCCTCACAGCCCTCCAAAAAAATGTTTTGCTTGTTCTCTATCCTAAATCGCAAATCGATGTCCATTTGTTCTGAAGCCCTCCACGGTCTCTAAATTATCAGACTGCTTGTCCGACTGGATGAGCAGAAATTTTCTCCAGTTGAATATTGGGAAGACCGAAGCCATTGTTTTCAGTCCCTGCCACAAACTTCATCCCTCTCTCCAACTTCAGTCTGAGGCTGAAACAGACCGTTCGCAACCTTGGTGTCATATTTGATCCTGAAATGTGCTCCCGGCCACATATCTGCGCCATCACTAAGACCACCTATTTCCACCTCCACAACATCGCCCTTCTCTGCCCTTGCCTCAACTCATCTGCTGCTGAAACCCTCATCTGTGCCTTTGTTACCTCTAGACTTGACTACTCTGACGCACTCCTGGCTGGCCTCCCACATTCTACCTTACGTAAACTAGAGCTAATCCAAAACTCAGCAGCCCGTGTCCTAAGTCGCACCAAGTCCCGTTCACCTATCACCCCCTGTGCTCACTAACCTACATTGCCTCCTGGTTAAGCAATTCCTCGATTTCAAAATTCTAATCCTTGTTTTCAAATCCCTCCAAGTCCTCGCTCCTCCTTATCTCTGTAATCCCCTCCAGCCCCGCCCCCCGCCCGAGATGTCTGTGCCCCTCTAATTCTGCCCTCCTGAGCATCCCTGATTATACTCGCTCCACCATTGGTGGCCGTGCCTTCAGCTGCCTGGGCCCCAAGCTCTGGAACTCTCTCCTTCCCTCCTAAAATCTCTCCTCTTTCAATATGCTCCTTAAAACCGACCTCTTTGACCAAACCTGCACTAATCGTTCCTTATGCGGCTCGGTGTCAATTTTTAAAATTTCATAACACTTCTGTGAAGCGCCTTGGGACATTTCACTACGTTAAAGGCGCTATATAAATACTAGTTGTTGCTGTTGTTGTTGAATCCCTCAACCACTAGAAAAAGTCTATTTCTATCTACTCATCCCATCACAATTTAAAACAACTCTAATCAAGTCACCCTTTAATCTAATTTGATAAAAACAGCTCTAATTTTTCACTTCTTTCCTTGTATTAGTATTTCCTTATACCAGGCAGCATTCCAGTGAACCAGTACTGCTGCCTCAACATCATGCCTACAGTGCCCAAAGCAGCATACAATGCTCCAACTCTTGCAATAAAACACAGATTGCATTAGCCTTTTTATGGTCTTACCCACCTGAGGTACTGTTTGTGATGTCATGTGGACTTGAAGCCCTCTGCTCTCCCACATTACCCAGACTTCTCCCATTCAAAGTATAATTAAATTTTTTTTACCAAAATGTTCGACCTCACAGTGAACTCCAATTGCTACTTTTTTGACCAAGCCACCATCTTATCAATATCTCCTTGCAGCTTCAGTGGTCCTCTGAACTGGTCCAGTGCACTTCCTGGACTATGATCGACTTGGACTGGTGGATCGATGATAGTACAGGTACACGCTCCGAATCCCGAAATTGTCCGAAAACCGGACATTTCGGCGAGGGGCGGTCCAAAATCCGGCAAATCCCAAAATCCAGCACGGATTTGGTCCCGAGGATTCCAGATTTCAGACTATTGATTTTTTGCTGGAAATCTCAGCAGGTCAGGCAGCATCTGTGGAGAGGAAGCAGAGTTACCGTTTTGGGTCGGTGACCCTTCGTCAGAACGGCCCTTTGTCATCGACCCAAAATGTTAACTCTGTTTCCTCTCCACAGATGCTGCCTGACCCGCTGAGATTTCCAGCATTTTCTGTTTTGATTTTAGATTCCAGCATCCGCAGCATTTTGCTTTACTACTGATTTTGTCTGAAATCCGGAAAAACCCCAAAACAGGCACGGACTTAGTCCCGAGGATTCCGGATTTCAGTAATACCTGTAATAGCTCTGTGTAACTGCTGCAGCCAACACAACGCTGTCAACAGCAACATACACTAAGGCATGAGTTGGAGGCCGTGCCCACGATGATAGAGACGTGCTCCATGGATTCCGTTCTCGCACTTTCGCTGGCAGGACCCGCTTCAGTGTTTTGCTTTGTTTCCTCCCTCAGTTCTTTCAACCAGCCTCGGGGGAGCCCTGGGTCTGGTGCCTTGTTGATCTTCAACATTCTCAGCTGCCCTGTTTATTGAAGCCAGCCCCCACTCCTTACATCAGACAAAGGAACGATGATCTGTGGCCAATCCGAACATTCACGGGATCCGAACTGCAGGTCCCAAACACCGGGAAGCGGGATAGCGCCCGAGGTAAGGACCACAATGCACAGCGACATGTTCAGATGTAGACATGGCATTGTGATCTATACTCACCTCCATCATACCCCAGGTCCCTGTGTTTGGAAACTGCATTATTTACCATTCTGGCACTTGAACTACTGGATTTCAACAATGCAAGTTCAGATTCTTATATTTGAAAATTCAGCTTGATATTCAAATTTGTAACAGGGTGCCTGACTCTGCTTGCTTCTCAGCTGATTATATTTCCCTCTAATGCTCTTTAAGATAACGCTTAAAAGCCTACCTCTGGACTGAGCCTTTATTCAATTATTGATCAATAGATGTAAATAAAATGCATAACATTGCTTATAATAGTATTGAAAAAGATGTCTAAAATACACCTACTCGGAACTCCTACATGGCAAGCGAGCCCCAGGTGGGCAAAGGAAACGTTTGAAGGACACCTTCAAAGCCTCCTTAATAAAGTGCAACATCCCCACCGACATCCGGGAATCCCGAGCCAAAGACCGCCCTAAGTGGAGGAAGAGGATCGGGAGGGCACTGAGCACCTTGAGTCTCGTCGCCGAGAGCATACAGAAATCAAGCACAGGCAGCGGAAAGAGCATGCGGCAAACCAGTCCCACCCACCCTTTCCTTCAACCACTGTCTGTCCCACCTGCGACAGAGACTGTAATTCCCGTATTGGACTGTTCAGTCACCTGAGAACTCTTCCTCAATTTCGAGGGACTGCCTATGAGGATGATGACAAAATAATCAAAGGAATGGGTAGTGTGCTTATTGCTAAGCTATTCCAGTTTAACAGATTGGGGAGGACCAGAGGATACTCAGAGGGTTGTAAATCTGCGGAATTCGCTGCCTCAGAGAGCTGGGGAAGCTGGGACTTTGAATAAATTTAAGACAGAAATAGACAGTTTCTTAAACGATAAGGGGATAAGGGGTTATGGGGAGCGGGCGGGGAAGTGGACCTGAGTCCATGATCAGATCAGCCATGATCTTATTGAATGGCAGAGTAGGCTCGAGGGCCATATAGCCTACTCCTGCTCCTATTTCTTACGTTCTTATATTCTTATGATACGGAGTTAAACAACAACAACTTGTATTTATATAGTGCCTTTAACAGAGGCGCTTCACAGGAGTATTATGAGACAAAACAATGTGACACCGAGACGCAGAAATAGAAATTAGCGCGAGCGACCAAAAGCTTGGTCAAAGAGGTGGGTTTTAAGGAGCGTCTTGAAGGAGGAAAGAGAGGTAGAGAGGTGGAGAGGTTTAGGGAGGGAGTTCCAGAGCTTGGGGCCTAGGCAACAGAAGGCACAGCCACCAATAGTTGAGTGATTATAATTAGGGATGCTCAGGGGGGCAGAATTAGAGGAGCGCAGAGATCTGGGGGGGTATGTAAGAGTAGGAATAGACTGGATAGTAGGCTGTTCTAGTCCCCGGAGAGTAGTGAGGCTCCGGAATACAGTGTTGGCTGGTGTGGTGGGACAGGACTCTCCGCATGGTCGGACAGGACTCTCCGCATGGTCAAGGGGCAGAGATCGCATCATATGGAAGGTCAGCGTCTTTATAGATAACACTCGGTCCGTGTGATCTCCCGGACTGGTTTCGATGGCCTGAGGTCGGCGAGCAATTTCCCCAGAGTATTTTCCCCGGAGATTACCTGGCTGTGGGATGGCAGCAGGAAGGGTGCAGTCCTAAAGCTCCGGCCGTCGGGGGTGTGAGTCTAGCTTGATGGACCGGCTGGACTCTTCCTGACCATCATTTTCGTATTGGTATAAGAACATAAGAATTAGGAACAGGAGTAGTCCATTCAGCCCCTTGAGCCTGCTCCGCCATTCAATGAGATCATGGTTGATCTTCTACTTCAACACTTTCCCGCCCGATCCCCATATCCCTTGATTCCCTTAATATCCAAATTATGTAATTGGAGATGAGAACTTTCTCAGACGAAGCCAATATGAGGAGCTTGACATACCTTCAGAGATGGTTTTAATGATGTGCAGGAAGCACATCAGGAGACTCCTGACTTCATACTGATCCAGTTTGCTGTATTGGGATATGTTGCTTTCAGTTGAGTTCCTTCTTAGTTGACCCTGAAAGACATGTTCATAAACACATGAGCACCGGAATCACCGAGTACAACTGCATCCGGACCCCTTTCTCTGCAATTTACTGGGCTCCATCACTGGCTAAATCTGCAGTGGTCTACGTGGAACAACTCAATGTTCAGGACAGAAATAGCAGCCACACACAGATTGCAGCTCTGTCTCCACCAGCAATCCTAGCATTTCATTTAAAGCCTCGGAATGAGATTATGAAATTTGAATACCAATTGGCACCGAATTTATAACATTGATACATCATTCCAGTTTAACAGGAGGCCGCCATTTGACCATCGTGCCTGTGCCAGCTCCTTGAAAGAGCTCTCCAATCAGTCCCACTACCCTGCTCTGTCCCCACAGCCCCGCAAACCTTTCAGTAGGTTAGTGATGTGGGCCCACAATCGTCAGTAAGTGGGTTAGACTGCAACCATTTTATTCTGGATCGTACAATCGGCAGAGAGAGGAGACTTTTATCCAATCAGTCTGGGATGGATTCGAGCCCAGACCCCACAAGTAACTGTAGATATTTACAGCACTCCTTTCTGCACCAGTGCTTTGGCTGGGCTAATCCAAAACAAATCCACACAGCTCTGCAATAAAAGGGCTCTGCTTTCCCCCACTGCGTCCCATCACCTTGTCCTCGCCAAGCTCCAATGGCTCCCAGTTGCCAGAGAAATGATTTCAGGATCCTCACACCATTTGTCCGAAGCCCTTCTTCCCCCCCGCCCCCCCAACCACCCACACTCCCCCCAGCCAAATTGAATGCAGACAATTGCTACATGAACAAAGATCATAGTTGACCCACGTACACCCTGGTTTATGACATATTTTCATTCATGGTTTGGAGGACTGGGTAAGTGTACCAAGGGTGATTTGAAACATGTTCTACTACAACTCAATATCAAAATCAGACATAAAAGTGAAATGTCAAAGGTGCGAAGAGTTGAAAGAGTTTCCTTTACATAGTCAACGGAATTCCGTCTTTCATCAGCTCTCTCGGGTGTACACGTGTTGAATTCAATGCTCAAGGAGCCCCTCGAATCATCACGCTTCAGCCCTGGGCCACAAGATGTACCTGTAGATAGAGAAAAGAATGGGTTTGGCAGCCCACGCACACTCTTATCAATACTTCACACAGAATTTACAGAAGTGACCTGGATTCAGAAACTCAATGCAAAGTGGTCAAACTTGCAGGTGATACCAATACAGGAGAGGCAGCTCTGAAATGATCAATGAGTTAGGAAAAAATGTCAATGGACAGATGAAATTTAATGCAGACGAGTGTAAAGTGCTACACACACAAAGAAATAAAGCGATAGGTACTCCATAAACGGTGCTGAAATAGCTCAAGAGGAGGCTGAGAGAGGCTTGGTAGATTCAACTCCAAATCAGTCCAATCATTGCACAGCAGCAATCAACAAGTACATTACCAAACCAGGAGAATGGTCAGAGGAAGTCACGATCAAACTGCACCGTTCCCTGGTCAGATGGCACCTTGAGAACCGAGTCCGGTTCTGGTCCCTGAGGCACAAGCTTCGAGCACTGATGCAGTGCAGAGAAGAGCCGCTAAGCTTATCCCTCGTGTCAGGTCTGAGTGATGAGCAAAGATTGGAGAAACTTGGGATTTTCAGCCTGGACAGGAGTGGCGGAGAGATGATCATATAGAGGCACACAAGATTGTTCAGGGTACAGAAATAGTTAACCAAGAATATCAATTCAAATTAAACTGTAGGTGTAGAACAAAGTGACACAGGTTCAAACTCGAGAAGGTAGCTTTTAGGACCACAGCCAGGAAATTCTTCACTGAAACAGCGATCTACATCTGTGTAATAAACTTCCAGATAGAGTAGTGGAGGCAAAAACCTTGGAGTCATTTATGAAGCAACTGGATGCTATAATGGGAGCATAGAATCTCTCTCGATGGACCAAATAACTTTTTCCACCCATGGTTATCTTGTGATCACCTGGTTATTTATCGTGGGCCGCCCCGACCTGTGTGAGACCACCACCACAGGTCTGGGCTATAAATAGAGCTGGAGCGCCGGGCCCTGTAACATTGTGGGCCGCCCCGACCTGTGTGAGAACACCACCACAGGTCTGGGCTATAAATAGAGCTGGAGCGCCGGGCCCTGTAACATTGTGGGCCGCCCCGACCTGTGTGAGAACACCACTGCAGGTCGGGGCTATAAATAGAGCTGGAGCGCCGGGCCCTGGGACATCGTGGGTGAAGGTGCGGCGAATGAGGGTACGGGGCCCAGAAGAGTCGAGGGCCCAGAGACAACACGGACCAGCCCACACTGTAATATGTGTGCGCACTAGGTCCGTGCAGCAGAGCAGGTCTCCAGTTGTCCTGGTTAACCCTTGCCACTGGATAAAGACCAAGCTCTGTCAAGCCGTGTGGTGGCTGGTGTGCAACGGTCACCACACGTTAAAAAAATCCACGCACAGGCATCTTCCACCCCCTCAACTGGAGTTCAGGACTGGAACATCGGGTCCTTCATTGAACATCTGTGAACTCCTGTGGAAGCAAGTCATCCTCGTTCGAGGGACTGCCTACGATGCTGCTGATATATTTGTTAACAAGATCCAGTCCAACAGCTTAAAACTGATTTTGATCTCGAATGGATCAGTTTAATCTCATGAGCTCGACATTGATCTGATTTCACCCCCACCCCACCCCAGAGGCGTTGAAGATAAGTGTATTGACCCTCTCATACTGGCTGACATGAGCTAACATGGCACAGATCCAGGATCAAACATGCAGCCTCACTGGTCCTCATGGCTCAGCCTTAGCCAGCTGCACCATGGGGGGAGAAGGAAGCCTGGTCACTGAACCTTTTAACATTTACTGAGGGCCCTTCCATAACCGTTGAAGGAGGTCCACTAGAGGCACCAGCCTCAGCTCAGAGGGCAGCACTCTCGCCTCGGAGGTCGTGGGTTCAAGTCCCACTCCTAAAGTTCAGCACAAAATCCAGGCTGACACTCCAGTGCAGTGCTGAGGGAGTGCTGCATTGTCTTTCGCGCGAGTGGTTAAACCTGCTCTCTCAGGTGGATGCAAAATATTCCATGGCACTATTCGAAGAAAAGCAGGGCAGTTCTAGTTTCCATGCAGTTTTGGTTTCCATATTTATGAAAGGATGTACTTGCTTTGGAGGCAATTCAGAGAAGGTTCACAAGGTTGATTCCGGGGATAAGCGGGTTGACATATGAGGAAAGGTTAAGTAGGTTGGGCCTCTCCTCATTGGAATTCAGAAGAATGAGCGGTGATCTTATCGGAATGTATAAGATTATGAAAAGGGCTTGACGAGGTGGATGCAGAGAGGATGTTTCCACTGATGGGGAGACTAGAACTAGAGGGCATGATCTTAGAATAAGGGGCCACCCATTTAAAACAGAGATGAGGAGAAATTTCTTCTCTCAGAGGGTTGTAAATCTGTGGAATTCACTGCCTCAGAGAGCTGTGGAAGCTAGGACATTGAATAAATTTAAGACAGAAATAGACAGTTGCTTAAACAATAATGGGATAAGGAGTTATAAGGAGCGGGCGGGGAACATAAGAACATAAGAAATAGGAGGAGTAGGCCATACGGCCCCTCGAGCCTACTCCGCCATTCAATAAGATCACGGCTGATCTGATCATGGACTCAGCTCCACTTCCCCGCCCGCTCCCCATAACCCCTTATTCCCATATCATTTAAGAAACTGTCTATTTCTGTCTTAAATTTATTCAATGTCCCAGCTTCCACAGCTCTCTGAGGTAGTGAATTCCACAGATTTACAACCCTTTGAGAGAAGAAATTTCTCCTCATCTCTGTTTTAAATGGGAGGCCGCTTATTCTAAGACCGTGCCCTCTAGTTCTAGTCTCCCCCATCAGTGGAAACATAATCTCTGCATCCACCTTGTCAAGCCCCCTCATAATCTTATACGTTTCGATAAGATCACCTCTCATTTTTCTGAATTCCAATGAAGTGGAGCTGAGTCCATGATCAGATCAGCCATGATCTTATTGAATGGTGGAGCAGGCTCGAGGGGCCGTATGGCCTACTCCTGTTCCTATTTCTTATGTTCTTCTGTTCTCCCCAGTGTCCTGGCCAATATTTATCCCTCAATGAACATCACTAAAAACAGATTATCTTTGTTCATGCACCTTATTACACTGCGCAAATTGGCTACCGTATTTCCTACATTATAGCAGTGACTACACTCCAAAAGTACTTCATTGTCTGTAAAGTGCTTTTGTACATACTGAGGTCCTGAAAGGTGCTACGGAAGTGAACGTCTTTCCTTTAAGTGAATGTTTTTTTTAAAAAAGGAGAGAAAAATGTATTATGTTAAAGGATACAGCTGATTCTTCAACATAATCTAACTTGAACAGAACATTTACTAGATGAAAAACTGTAATGTTTTTTCTACTTTGAGGGTAAACTTGGTCAGTGGAACAGGAGTTGGATTTACCTGAGAGGGCTAATTCCTTGTCGATGAAGCTGCCCGACTTGCGTAGAACTGAAGCGCCCCCTGCTGGGGAGAAGTTAAAGGCCAGGTCATCTCGAACATCCTGTGTTTTAAAAAAAAACAGAAATTATACACCTCAAATTCTGAAGAGCGCTGATAATATATGAATTATGTGTGCAAGATTTAGAATCATACAGCATAGAAGAAGGCCATTCAGCCCACCGTGCCTGTGCCGGCTCTGTGGTAGAGCTCTCCAATCTGTCCCCCTCCCCTGCTCTTTCCCCACAGCACAGAAAATTGCTAATGTTCAAGTAGTTTTCCAATTCCATTCTAAAAGTTACTATTAATTCTGCTTCCACCACCATTCCAGGTCACAACAACTGGTTGTGTAACAAAAACTCTCCCCATCTCCACCCTGGCTCTTTTTAACCAATCAGCTTTATTCTACTGCTTCTGGGGTAGGTGGGACCTGTACAAGTCGGACAGCTTACACCTCAACAGAGACGGGACCGATGTTCTCGCAGGTGGTTTTGGTAGTGCGGTTGGGAGGGCTTTAAACTAGCTTGGCAGGGGGATGGGAACCCAGGAGAGGGCTCTGAGCTAGTTAGAGTGGGTGAGAGCTCAGATGAACAGAACCCAAGAAAGAATGCAAAAGGCAGGAGGCAACAGAGCAGAGTAGCACTGGGGTAAGTGTAAACCACAAGGTGATAGGAAGGGACAATATGTATGAATATAAAGGGGCTGCAGGAGGGGTCAAAACTAAAAATCATGGTTTAAAAACTAGTATTAAAACACTCTACCTAAATGCACGCAGCATTTGAAACAAAGTAAATGAGTTGACGGCACAAATCATTACAAATGGGTATGATTTGGTGGCCATTACAGAAACGTGGTTGCAGGGTGGACAGGACTGGGAATTAAACATACAGGGGTATCTGACAATTCGGAAAGATAGACAAGAAGGGAAAGGAGGTGGGGTAGCTCTGTTAATAAAGGATGATATCAGGGCAGTTGTGAAAGACGATATTGGCTCCAATGAACAAAATGTTGAATCATTGTGGGTGGAGATTAGAGATAGTAAGGGGAAAAAGTCACTGGTGGGCGTAGTTTATAGGCCCCCAAATAATAACTTCACAGTGGGGCGGACAATAATCAATGGAATAGTGGAGGCATGTGAAAAAGGAACGGCAGTAATCATGGGGGATTTTAACCGACATATCGATTGGTCAAATCAAATCGCACGGGGTAGCCTTGAGGAGGAATTCATAGAATGCATATGGGATTGTTTCTTAGAACAGTATGTTACAGAACCTACAAGGGAGAAAGCTATCTTCGATCTGGTCCTGTGTAATGAGACAGGAATAATAAACGATCTCCTAGTAAAAGATCCTCTTGGAATGAGTGATCACAGTATGGTTGAATTTGTAATACAGATTGAGGGTGAGGAAGTAGTGTCTCAAACGAGCATACTATGCTTAAACAAAGGGGACTACAGTGGGATGAAGGCAGAGTTGGCTAAAGTAGACTGGGAACACAGACTAAACAGTGGCACAACTGAGGAATAGTGGAGGACTTTTAAGGAGCTCTTTCATAGTGCTCAACAAAAATATATTCCAGTGAAAAAGAAGGGCGGTAAGAGAAGGGATAACCAGCCGTGGATAACCAAGGAAATAAAGGAGAGTATCAAATTAAAAACCAATGCGTATAAGGTGGCCAAGGGAAACTAGAAGATTGGGAAAATTTTAGACGACAGCAAAGAATGACTAAGAAAGGAATAAAGAAAGGAAAGATAGATTACGAAAGTAAACTTGCGCAAAACATAAAAACAGATAGTAAAAGCTTTTACATATAAAATAGAAAAGAGTGACTAAAGTAAATGTTGGTCCCTTGGAAGATGAGAAGGGGGATTTAATAATGGGAAATGTGGAAATGGCTGAGACCTTGAACAATTATTTTGCTTCGGTCTTCACAGCGGAAGACACAAAAATTGCTGGTCACGAGAATGTGGGAAGGGAGGACCTTGAGGCAATCACTGTCACTTGAGGGGTAGTGCTGGACAGGCTAATGGATCTCAAGGTAGACAAGTCCCCTGATCCTGATGAAATGCATCCCAGAGTATTAAAAGAGATGGCGGAAGTTATAGCAGATGCATTCGTTATAATCTACCAAAATTCTCTGGACTCTGGGGAGGTACCAGCGGATTGGAAAGCAGTTAATTTAAAAAAGGAGGCAGACAAAAGGCAGGTAACTATAGGCCGGTTGGTTTAACATCTGTCGTGGGGAAAATGCTTGAAGCTATCATTAAGGAAGAAATAGCGGGACCTCTAGATCGGAATAGTGCAATCAAGCAGACGCAACATGGATTCTTGAAGGGGAAAATCATGTTGAACTAATTTACTGGAATTTTTTGAGGATATAACGAGCACGGTGGATAGAGGTGTACCGATGGATGTGGTGTATTTAGATTTCCAAAAGGCATTCGATAAGGTGTCACACAAAAGGTTACTGCAGAAGATAAAGGTACGCGGAGTCAGAGAAAATGTATTAGCATGGATAGAGAACTGGCTGGCTAACAGAAAGCAGAGAGTCAGGATAAATGGGTCCTTTTCGGGTTGGAAATCGGTGGTTAGTGGTGTGCCACAGGGATCGGTACTGGGAACACAACTGTTTACAATATACATAGATGACCTGGAAGAGGGGACAGAGTGTAGTGCAACAAAATTTGCAGATGACACAAAGATTAGTGGGAAAGCGGGTTGTGTAGAGGACACAGAGAGGCTGCAAAGAGATTTAGATAGGTTAAGCGAATGGGCTAAGGTTTGGCAGATGGAATACAATGTCGGAAAATGTGAGGTCATCCATCTTGGAAAAAAAAAACAGTAAAAGGGAATATTATTTGAATGGGGAGAAATTACAACATGCTGCGCTGCAGAGGGACCTGGGGGTCCTTGTGCATGAATCCCAAAAAGTTAGTTTGCAGGTGCAGCAGGTAATCAGGAAGGCGCATGGAATGTTGGCCTTCATTGCGAGAGGAATGGAGTACAAAAGCAGGGAGGTCCTGCAGCAACTGTACAGGGTATTGGTGAGGCCGCACCTGGAGTACTGCGTGCAGTTTTGGTCACCTTACTTAAGGAAGGATATACTAGCTTTGGAGGGGGTACAGAGACGATTCACTTGGCTGATTCCGGAGATGAGGGGGTTACCTTACGATGATAGATTGAGTCGACTGAGTCTTTACTCGTTGGAGTTCCGAAGGATGAGGGGTGATCTTATAGAAACATTTAAAATAATGAAAGGGATAGACAAGATAGAGGCAGAGAGGTTGTTTCCACTGGTCGGGGAGACTAGAACTAGGGGGCATAGCCTCAAAATACGGGGGAGCCAATTTAAAACTGAGTTGAGAAGGAATTTCTTCTCCCAGAGGGCTGTGAATCTGTGGAATTCTCTGCCCAGGGAAGCAGTTGAGGCTAGCTCATTGAATGTATTCAAATCACAGATCGATAGATTTTTAACCAATAAGGGAATTAAGGGTTATGGGGAAAGGGCGGGTAAGTGGAACTGAGTCCACGGCCAGATCAGCCATGATCTTGTTGAATGGCGGAGCAGGCTCGAGGGGCTAGATGGCCTACTCCTATTGCTAATTCTTATGTTCTTATGTTCTTTGTCCTCTGGTTATTGACCTTCCTGACAATTCATATAATCAGAGATTTACAGCATGGAAGGAGGCCATTTCGGCCCATCGGGCTGGCCGACCAAAAGCTACCCTGTCTAATCTCACTTTCCAGCTCTCGGTTTGTAGCCCTGTCGGTTACGACACTTCAGGTGCACATCCAAGTACTTTTAAAATATGGTGAGGGTGCCTCTTTTTTCTTCACAGGACCAGAGAAGGTTAAGGAGGAATTGAAGAGTTCTAGCAAAACAGCTTCTGAATGAGTAAATAGAGATAGATCTTTTCTACATTTGTGAATGTGAAAAATGAAGGGGAAATTACGAAGAAAGGGTTTGCTTACAGATGACATAGAAGTGGCTGAATTTTCACCTCGGAGTCAGGTTTTGCTGGGCTGGAGCGGGTGGAGAACACGATGTTCTGAGCAGCGCGATGTTCAGTGCCACCTTTACTTAATGGCCCCAATTGAGAGACTCGTCCGCGTTTCCCGACCCTATTAAATGGAGCAGATCTGATGAGGTCATCGATGACCCGTTTCCAGCGCCGGTATTTAAAGCAGCCTTGCACCAATCTCAGTTGAAAGGCGTGTGGAAGGTCATTTGCAGAGCTCTGGCGACTGACTAGTACCCAGGGGAAGAAAGTGTCACTCATGGACGCACAGAGCGGGACCAAGGTTTAGTGACGCATCGCTCCATGATCTGGTGCAGCCAGTGAGAGCCCGCAAGGAGGTCCTGTTGCCGAAAGTCAAGCATAAATGACCACCCATAGACACAAAACGGGCACGGCTGGAGATCGCAGAGCAGGTCAGCAGCGGGGATGTGGTCAGGAGGATCCAGTGCAGGAAAAGATTCAAAGATCTCAGCAGGTCTTGCTGCAGCCAGCTATAAATGTCTGCGATAACCTGGTGCGATAGTCTGAGCTGCCTTTGGCACTGCTGCTCAGTCATGTTGAGGAAGCTCATCCTCTGCCTGTATAGCCCTGTGTTGCGGGTATTGCTTCTGGCACAATGTACCCCTGTATTAACCCCCCTCTCTCCTTTGGTCGTTGAGGGGAAGGCTGCTGCTGCTGGTGTTGGGGTTCAGCTTGGTCCAATCCTGAGGTTCATAAGCGGCAGCCATGCTGATCTAACAAAGGGCGGCTAAAGTGGGGATCAGAGGGCCAATCCTTCAATATTGTGATAGCAATGTGGCGAGAGTGAATTCCAAGGTTGCAGAAATGACGTAAAAACTGCTGACAGCGAAATGTCTGCACAAAATGGAGTCAGCAAGAGCCTTTCCATTAGTCAAGTGATGAGGTGTAATGTGGGAGTATTTGTGTGTGTTTCCCCGCTGTCTCTGAATGGACTCGCGCAATGGCCACTGAACTTCCGCCTTCCTTCACAGGTGGGCTTCCCGAGGTGCGTGAATCCCATGTGCTCCTGTCGTTAAAGCCAAAAGCTGCTGTTAAAAACCCTGGGAAGGGTTTCTCAACAAGCAGCTAATGACTTGAATGAGGTTTCCCTCCTCCGCCGAGGGGGGCCGAGGCACGCTGGGAAACGTGTCCCAGTTAAATGCAGAGGTCGGCGGTATAACGGCGGGCTCCCAACGCGCTGGCGATTTGTACCGCTGACCTGCCCCAAAACCCGCTGCTCGGCACTGGGAAAGCTCCGGCCTATATAACTTAAATGGAAACAGAGCTAAAAGGGAAGAATGCTACAAGAAAAGGGAATGGGATTAGAGTTGATGAGCTAGCAGGCACAATGGGCTGAGTGGCCTATCTCGGTGCTGTAATATCTATACACAGTGCAACATACTTCAGGAGTGCAGTCCAGAGCTCCAGATTGACATGCAGTGGGATACTTGCGTCCGGAGGGTGAGGGTGAGGGTGAGGGATGGCCTCTCCACCCTTCCAACACCTCATCGTATGGGTTGTGAGAGCCCATAAAATCCTCCCGGGTCAGGACCAACTCCCCCTGCCACCCGCCCCCAGCCCCCGCTCGCCTCGCCTCCGCCCCCCCGCCTGCCCGCCCCGACCAATCAGCTAAAGGTTATGGTCATGGAAGGAGGTCACACCCGTGAATCCTTCCAGTACCTTCCATGGGAGAATGCAAAATACATAACCAGAAAAGTTTGTTTCAATTCAGATCAATGGTTCCCTGTACATGTGCCTATTTGTACAAGCACTGCCCCCTACAAACCACGCAACACACAGGATGGCACTGTGACACAGGGAAAACATGGAGTATGCACTCACACTGCTCGAGAAGTTCATGCTGAAAACGGACAAGTCCTTCACAATGAGCCGCTGTATATTTTCAAATAACACTTTCAGCAGCGGCAGGTACAGCAGGGTTATCCTTGGCTGCTGATTCTGAAATTAAAAAGTTACATCGTGAAGCATTTATTGAAATATCCGAAATCCACACTTTGACACAGTGCCAGAATTCAGATCCTGGAGAGTACAGGGAGGAAAGTAGAGAAAAACTGACGAGAACTTGCATTTCGTGCTCCCAGCCAATGAAGGTCTTTGGAAATGGTGCCCGCTTTTTACTGTAGGAACCGCGGCAACCAATTTTGGAACAGCAAGATCCCACAGACAGTAACGTGATAACGAGCAGAGTGTCTGTTTTGGTGATGTTGGTTGAGGGATAAATATTTGGCCAGGACACCGGGGAGAACTCCACAGGTATTAGGGACAATGATGGACAGGTAAAGACCATCTGGCCATCGAGCCTGTCCACACCATTGCCATACCTTGTGTATCACAACATACACACTCCACCCAACCCAAAACCATGTGATCTCCCGGAGGGGCAAAAACAGATTAAAAAAACTTCTGCTAATTAGGGGGAAAAATATCTGAAAAATTCCTCTCCAAACTATCTAGGCAATCAAAACTAGTTTTTTTTAGTGCCTCGGCTCATAAAGGAAAGTATCCCGTATGCCTTCTTAACCACCATATCTACCTGTCCTGCTACCTTCAGGGATCTGTGGACATGCACTCCCAGGTCCCTCTGTTCACCAATTGTTGTGTATTCCCCTGTCTTGTTAGCCCTCCCTAAATGCATTACCTCACACTTCTTCGGATTGAATTCCATTTGCCATTATTCTGCCCACCTGAAATAGTGCCATGGGATTTTTTACACCCGATCGGAGACATGGTTTAACATCTCATCTAAAAAACAGCACCTCTGACAGTGCAGCGCTCACTCAGCACTGCACTGGGAGTGTCAGCCTGAATTATTTGCTCAAGTGTCTGGAGTGGGGCTTGAACCCAGACCTTCTAACTCAGAGACAAGAGTGCTACCCACTGAGTCATGGCTGAGACAGGAGTGGGACTGGGTTCATTAGCATCTCATCTAGACCCATCTTTTGTTTCTTAACTTGTCCCATTACCATCGCATTTTGCCTTGCACCATCATCCCTTGTGTCTCAATCTCTCCTGCCTTGCACTGTATCACAGACCTTCCCTTTTGTTCTTTCCCCCCATCCCCGCTTTCCCTGCCCCTGCACTTGCTTAAAACCTGTAACATCTCTAACTTTTTTCAGTTCTGACGAAGGGTCATCGACCTGAAACATTAACTCTGTTTCTTTCTCCACAGATGCTGCCTGACCTGCCGAGTATTTCCAGCATTTTCTGTTTTTATTTAATTAACATTGGCTGCATTTGTGAACACAGATTGCATGAACTTCTGCTGACTAAGGTTTTCACGGCACTATTAAATTGAAACTCCTTATGCAATTGATTTCCAAAAGGAAAATGCACAGTCTGCAATGTGTGTACAAGGCAGTATGTCATCGAGAAGCCAATCGCTCACTGATAGTGTGACCAGACAGAGGGTGCTTTCTCCATGGGGCGATGCAGTGGTTAACCTCACTAATAGATGGCATGTAGCCTGGTCTGGAGAGAGAGGAGTTCCAGGGACCAACGTTTTAATAAGATAATGAGGGGACTCGACAAGGTGGATGCAGAGAGGATATTTCTACTCATCGGGGAAACTAAAACTAAGAGACATAGTCTTAGAATAAGTGGCCACCCATTTAAAACTGAGATGAGGAGAAATTTCTTCTCTGAGGGTTGTAAATCTGTGGAATTCTCTGCCCCAGAGAGCTGTGGAGGCTGGGTCATTGAATATATTTATGGCAGAGATAGACAGATTTTTGAATGATAAGGGAGTAAAGGGTTATGAGTGGGCAGGGAAGTGGAGTGGAGTCCATGATCAGATCAGCTGTGATCTTATTGAATGGCGGAGCAGGCTCGAAGGGCCGTATGTGCCTACTCCTGCTCCTATTTCTTATGTTCTTATAATGATTCATCAATCTCGGACAATTAGCTTTTTTTTTTTAAATGGCCTTATCGACTTGAAATTCTCCTATTAATGTCTCGTGAATATAAACCCTTAAGGTTAGAAATTCGACGACTTTGCGACCGTTTTTTTTGCGATATTTCACCATATTTGGCGAAAAAACGGTCGCCGGGAATTTCGGTGACGTTTTGCAGCGGCGGTTTTAAAGTACCGCCGGGGAGAAGGCGCAAGATCCAAAATCGCGTTTTCTCCCAAAATGTGGCTCTCTCCGCACCTGTATTCTGCACGAAAAATACCGCCAGGGAAAAAGCTGGGTTGCAGCCCTTGGAGCAACGGTAAGTGTGAAGACATGCAGAAAAGGCAAGTTCAAGTCTTCACTTTTTAATTCTTTTTCAGCGATTCGATAGATAAGTGTCTTGTAAATGTTTTGTGAATTTTCTTGTTTTTTCCACAATTTATTTTCAGGTGTTTTTCTGCCCTCTCAAGGTCCTGGAGCAAAGTTGGCGAGGACCAGGTTTGTGCCGCCAATCCTCGTGCAACGCCTATTTTTTACCACTGCGCAAATTAAAGCCTGAATTTCCGGCCCGACAGCGATAGCAAAGCGATGATGGTAATTTTGATTAAAAAAAAATATACAATTTTCGCTGAGAACCGAATTTCCAGCCCCATATCCCTCTGCCACATCACCTAACCTGCCCCCATTCAAAGTATAATTATCACTATTTTTAAACCAAAATGTATCAAAGAATCATAGAATAGTTACAGTACAGAAGGTGGCCATTCGGTCCGTCGAGTCTCGCTACAGGAGCACGAGAGCTCCCACTCCCCCGCCTTTTCCCTGTAACCTTGCAGAACTTTACCACATTTTTACCACCTCATACAAACGTTGAATTTCAGCTACCACTTTTTTGGCCATTCCACCATCTTCAGACCACCTGGGTCCTCAGTATTATTTACTCTACCTCTTATTTTAGTATTAATTACCTGTAAGTTTGCATAGCGCTCCAGAGCTAATCCATTGATGTACAGTGAACAGAAATGGTCCCAACAACTGAAGCCACTTCTATCCACTCGGAGAAACTGCCCGTAACTCCCAACTCTCGATGTCTTGCCTTCTAACCACTTTCTAATACAACTGGCTACACCCTGCCCCTAATTCCATACTCCTGATCTCCTATAGTCTCCTGTGGCATACCTTGCAAAAGGCTTTCTGCAATCTTCCTGTGATAGAATGGTTCTAATCCCTGCACTTTGAGCCATACAGGCACATTATTCTTTTTGTTAATATTTAACACTACTCCTTTTCCCTTGAGGTTTTTGCCTAGTCTAACAGCTTGTCCCTTTCTGACGAAGGGTCATCGACCTGAAACGTGAACTCTCTGTCTCTCTCCACAGGTACTGCCATACCTGCTGAGTATTTCTGTTTTTATCTTGTCCCTTTACCCCAGTCATTTCCCTGCCTCGAACTGGAATTGTGAATGGAGGCATTCATACAAGGGTAGTCCGGCTACATCAGTAATTTAGAATTAACTGTCTTGATGATTATAAATTGAGTTTAAGCTCAGTGTCTGACAGTGCTATAAATTGTTGACAGCAGTTTACAATTATACTCCTTACATAACTGTCAACTTAACCATTTAGATAGCTCATCCTGAAAAGTCTAATTCGTTCAGCTTATTATGTGCGCTCAGCTTTAGAGTATCAGCTGTGGCTCAGTGGGCAGCACTCTCGCCCGAGTCAGAAGGTTGTGGGTTCCAGTCCCACTCCAGCGACTTGAGCACAAAAAAAAATCTAGGCTGACACTCCCAGTGCAGTGCTGAGGGAGTGCTGCATTGTAAGAGATGCCGTCTTTTGGATGAATGTTAAACCGAGGCCCCGTCTGTTCTCTCAAGTGGATGTAAAAGATCCCATGGCACTATTTCGAAGAGCAGGGGAGTTATCCCCGGTGTCCTGGCCAATATTTATCCCTCAATCAACATAACAAAAACAGATGATCTGGTCATCATCACATTGCTGTTTGTGGGAGCTTGCTTGTGCGCAAATTGGCTGCCGCGTTTCCCACATTACAACAGTGACTACACTCCAAAAGTACTTCGTTGGCTGTAAAGCACTTTGAGACATCCGGTGGTCATGAAAGGCGCTATATAAATGCAAGTCTTTCTTTAGCAATGACTCATCCTTCTGACTTGTCGTAGTGATACTGGTTGCTTTGCCCTCTTCTAGGTTCAAGGGGTCAGTTTCCTGGGATGCGAGAGTGATTAACCTGTATCCGTGCCCCTGCTGGATCCTCTTCTCCTGGGTTACTCCATCTTACATACTGGCTGCTCTGATGGGACTGGCTGGCTCAAATCTCACTTCTTTTAGTTTCAGGGAGCTTCTTGTCCAACTGAGTGATGCTTTGAACTTCTGGCTAAATGATTAAGTCTGAAACGCTGCTAACTGTGATCGAAAGGCATTAGCAAAGAAACACTGGTTCCTGACTTTATGGCCCGAGTTCTATTAGGTTTTGTCAACAAAGAATTAATTTGTTCGCTCGATATCCTGCTAGGGAGATTGGGAGTGCTACATAAGCTGAACTGGTTGATGTAAGGCAGTTCGATGAGTCAAATCGAAGGATCCAACACTTCCCTGGATGGGGGTGTATGTTCTTGGATGAGGAGTCAGGGGGAAGGAATTAAAGATCGATATGGTGCCCTTTGACTGATATTCCTCTGGAGGATTATTGGATAACGGTCCCAGTGCTCTTCCATATTGGCGACAGGTCACCTGGCAACATGTCCTCTTTCAGCAAACAGGACATGTGCGCGATCTCACCTGAAGCGCTGGGTTCTCAGTTCCGAGGAGGAGTGAGGGACCTAAATTAATTCAGACTCTAACCGTGTGCAACTTGTTTTGGGAAAAGATGAATCTGAACATCTGTTACATAAATTATGAAGCGAAGTGTCAGCTGTGGCTCAGTGGGCAGCACTCTCACCTCTGAGTCAGAAGGTCATAGGTTCAAGTCCCACTCCAGAAACATGAGCACATAATCCAATGCTGAGGGAGTGCTGCACTGCCGGAGGTTCTATATTTCGGATGAGACGTTAAACCGAGGCCCTGTCTGTTCTCTCAGGTGGACGTAAAAGATCTCATGGCAGTATTTCAAAGAAGAGCAGGGGAGTTCTCTTGTTGTCCTGGCCAATATTTATCCCTTACCTGGTCATTATTACAGTGCTGGTTGTGGGAGCTTGCTGTGTGTAAATTGTCTCCCAAGCTTCCTACATTACAACAGCGACTACACTTCAAAAGTGGCTGTAAAGTACTTTGGGACATCCTGAGGTCATGAATGATACCTTCTCTCTTTGTTTTAGAATATCTAAAAACCCAAATATTTGTCCATACTGAACATACCTTCGTAATCTGAGACTGAGCAGATGTAATTTTATAAACAGCGCATCATACAATGCTGATGTATAATTTAAGAACATTTTGCCATGTATATATGAGCAGACTGCCCTAGTGAGCATCATCGTAACAATAAACAACGACAGAAAAGATATATATTTATTGCTTATGATGTTGGCCCGGAAAGCAGAGAAATAACAGTGTTCGCTGTTATTACCCGTGAAACTGACCGCACACACCCACCTAAACATGGAAATCCTGACGTCGTGGCCAGTCATTCACTGCTCCGACATTGGTTGCACTCTGCTCCCCCTCCCCTCCATCTCCCCTCACCCCGCCATCCCCCCTCGCTCCCCGTAGATCCCACAATGCACTCATCAGTCACCTAAGAACTCATTAGTGTGAAAGCAAGTCATCCTCGACTCCGAGGGACTGCCGAAGGTTAGTGCAAAGAACTGGTGTTCTCGTACCTTGTGTTGATAGCGAGCATCAAACGTGTGCTTCATCATCAGGCTCTTGACGATAGCAATAGCTGCATGCCGGTTGTCTCGTGCGCCGTTCAGTGCCATGGCAAGTTCCCTCAGCACAAGTCCCACCAGGAAGTGATTCTTGCAGAAGTCATCATTGAGCGCGTACTCCAGCTGCAGATCTACACCGAAGACATGTGGACAAGCCTCTTTTTAATAGAAAGGATGGTCAAGGAGCAGAAACAAATCGCTTGGGCTTACAAGGGGTGATTTGGGCTTGCAGTAGGGGCAGGAGCAGGGTCGGAGGCTGGGCAGCACACGAGAGTCCCGCTCCCATGTGGGTGCAGCTCTGGCTGTGAGTGTCGGATTGCTGACTTGTCCCTATGGGTCTGGGTTATAGCTGGCGCCTAACACTCTCAGTGGTGGATTTGGGCTGTCTTTCTGCAGCTTAAAGGGGCAGCAGAGCACTTTGTGCCAAAATACAAAAAGGAATCGTTGCTGAACAATGGTTTGAGTCTCACAACCGTGTTATTTTCCCCACATCAGTGCTGGTTTGGAACTGCAGCTATAGTAAAAAAGATGTCGCATTGGACTAGCATCCAAACACCAAGTTAGGACGAGGACTTACGGTGTTATGAATGGGGATTGAAATCCTGGGATCGCAAATCCTGGGCTCCCTGCTATTTTGATGGCCCGAAATCCTAGGATTCTCAACCTTCAATTCCAAGAATTTGGGATTGCGGAGAGAAATACAACAGACAGATGGATTTCACCCAATCGGCAGGAGCTGTTGATAAATCCAACCTATCTTTATAGTTAATGAGTGGAGAGCTGTGCCTTTAAATTGTTGCTTTTCCCACACAGTCCTATCCAGTTATGCTGCTCTGTAAGTTAACCATTGGACAAACTTAACACGCTTGGTGCGAGTGTGTGTCTGAATTCTACTGTTGATGCAAAACTGGCTTCAGACAAAACTATCCCCATATTTCACATCAACACACAAGCAGGTGTGTTGTGTGACACTATGAGAGCTGTTTACAGCCACTAGAAAAGCTGGTGCTGCGCGAGGGCAGATTCACCTCTCACTGTAACAGGACAGCATCAACAAGGTCTGAAGAAGCACAGACTCCCATTGCAGTGTTTACACTTCCCTTCACCACTCTGTCGCCCGGGCTCAGTCTGTTATGATTTATAAGATTCCACTTTGTGAGCCAAAAAGCTCAATAGACCCAGCAAGGACCTCGACCCTGGGCCTACGTTCACTCCTTTCCTCAACGGCAGCTTCCAGATTGAAAACTCCCACTGAGACATTCATCAGCTCACCAAACCTTTCCGTCCTGTTCATGGGCCTCTTCCCGTCCACCAGAGGCCAAATATTTGGGGGAGAAGAAGGAAGAGGATGATGAAGAACAGGAAGAGGAGGGCGGCAGGAGGAGGAGGAGGAGAGAGAGGAGGACGAGGAGGAGGGTGAAGGGGATGAGGATAGAGAGAGATTCTAATAGCAGAATGAAAGTAATGGCTAATAGAATCGCCATTCCTACCTGGGGTTTGACAAACTAAATCCCAATATCTCAGGATCATAATTGGCCCACACATACATGCACACTTAATATATGCACACATACACTTTTACACACGCGCACACACTTAATATACACAGATGCACATTCAATATATACACCCGCACACTTAATATACACGCACGCACAGACAGAGCTAGCACACAGGTGCTGTAGATTTAAACCAAAGTTCTTCCTTCGATGCAGAATGATGATCAGAATGAACAGGGTTAATGGTGATCGTTATTACTGCACCTTGGATCCGCTGAAGTCTGCTCTTCGCAAAGGACATGGGCAGATTCAACGGGATGAAGTGCTCATGATTGCAGATTATTTGTAGGAAATCCAGCTTGTACTCAGTGAGTGCCTGTTGGGAGTGAGATCATGACAGATGAGCATTAGTGTGAACAAACCCAGTAACAGCCCGTTTTTAAAGATGAAACAGTCGGTTAAACTTGCTGGCCCTGCATTTATTCTGACATTGCTGCTGCTGTTGTTGTTTAAAGGGGCAGTGTCTACAGGCTCTGGAGACTTCCCTGTAACGTTGGTGCATTGATTGGAGTGTGTGCGGTGCGTCTGTTACACAGTCTATTTCTCTTAAAGTGATGCCAAACTCATTTTTGGATAATTGAAACCTTTTAAACACAAACAATGTCTTTATGTTATCAGGAACAAACTACAGCTGATGCAGGGCAAACCGTTGCAATGTAGACCTGCCTTTAAGGTGTCAGCTTTGGTTCAGCGGTAGAATTCTCTCGCCCGAGTTAGAAGGTTGTGGGTCCACTCCAGGGATTGTACATATAATCGAAGTTGGTAGCACTGAGGGAGTGCTGCACTGTTGGAGGTGCTGGTATTCACATGAAATGTTAAATGTCTGTCCTCTCAGGTGGACGTGAAAGATCCCATGGAATTACAACAGTGATTACATGTCATAGCGCTGTAATGGGTGTTGGGACATCTTGAGATGGTGAAAGGTGCTATATAAATGCATGTCTTTCTCCGATATATTTTTCGACGTACTAACAAATGCACCCTCTGTTTATTAATCGGGTGCACTGCCCCTTTAAGCGGAGAGCATTAATGTCACTGAGTTTGGAGACGTGGCAGAGTGTAACGCAGTGAGGCACCTGAACCATCAGCAGTTTGCACTCATTCACATGGCATTAACTTCCCGAATATGTCCAGCTCAAAAACCCTCCCAAACCACCCATGTCATCAGCTTCGACCGTTCTGGTTTTAAATACACCACCAGAATGATTGGAACAACTGCTCGGATTTATATGGCACCTTTAACACAGTATAAACAGCCCAAGGTGCTTCACCGATGGGAACACACTTAAAACATCCATCAAGGACAAAATGGACGTGGTTAATGAGGTCACTCTAAAGCCATTGATATAACGAAAGGAAGAATCCTCAGAATGTCAGCAAAACAGATTTGGATTAGACACAGCAGCACAGTAAACGAGGAATAACTCATGACCAATACTAACTGCGTAGACCAAGTAGATACAGAAATAACATTTCAATTCAAGGTGTCAGCCCGAGTGGTAGCACTCTCGCCTCAGAGTCAGAAGGGTGTAATGGGCATTGAGATAGTGAAAGGCGCTATATAAATGCTCACTCCAGAGCACAACACTCCAGTGCAGTACTGAGGGAGTGCTGCATGGTCAGAGGTGTCTTCTTTTGGATGAGGTGTTAAACCGAGGCCCCGTCTGCCATCTCAGGGGATGTAAAAAAACCTACGGCCACTATTCAGAGAAGAGCAGGGGAGTTCTCCTCGTGTCCAGGCAATTATTTATTCCTCAACCAATATCGTTAAAAGACTATCTGGCCATTGAACTGATCGCTGCTTGTGGACATATTGCTTGCTGCCTTCCCTATATTACAACAATGACTGCTGTTCAATGGCCGTGAAGTGCTTTGGGACATCATGAGGTTGTGAAAGCTGCTATAAAAATGCAAGTACTAAGAAAGAAAGACTTGCAGTTATATAGCGCCTTTCAAGACCACCGGACGTCTCAAAGTGCTTTGCAGCCAATGAAGTACTTTTGGAGTGTAGTCACTATTGGAATGTGGGAAACACGGCAGCCAATTAACGCACAGCAAGCTCCCACAAACAACGTGATAATGACCAGATAATCTGTTTTTGTGATGTTGATTGAGGGATAAATATTGGCTAGGATACCGGGGATAACTCCTCTGCTCTTCTTCGAAATAGTGCCATGGGGTCTTTTATGTCCATCTGAGAGAGCAAGCAGGGCCTCGGTTTAACGTCTCATCCAAAAGACGGCACCTCCGACAGTGCAACACCCCCTCAGCACCGCACTGGAGTGTCAGCCTAGATTTATGTGTTCAAGTCCCTGGAGTGGGACTTGAACACACAACCTTCTGTCTCAGAGGCGAGAGTGCTGCCCACTGAGCCACGGCTGACACCTAATTCCCCATATTTAGTGCCATGGTAACACAGGACATGAAGGACACTGGTGCATTCCCGGCATACACGGCAAGTGAAGCGGGAGTGGGGGGGGGGGATAAAACATAATCGCAGGGCAATTGACGACACTCCCTCTACTGGGAAATTTGAAAGTAAAAAACTATATAATTTTACATAAACATGTTAACATGTGGAATCAATCATAACTTCAATGTCAAGGAGGAAGAGAGAGGGAAGGAGGAGAGAAATGATAAAAAGATAAACAAGATTCCTGAGCAGCATCTCAAGGTTTTGGGTGCAGATGTTTGAGTACATTGACTCTCTCGTCACTCGGTGAGAATGGGGGGGGTGGGGGGGTGGTATTGAACCTGTGACGTTCTGATCTGTGAGGCTCACTCACTGGACAGCCATTGGGGAACACCTGTGTTTCCTTCAGTGAAGGGAAAGTCTCATCTTTGGGAGACAAACAGCTGATGTAGTTGTTTATTATATTGAAGATAAAACCCTCTGTCCATCAGTGTCAAACTCTTCACTGACTAAGTGTCAGCTTTGGTTCAGTGGGTAGCACTCTCACTTCGGAGTCAGAATGTCGAGGGGTTTGGGTCCTACTCCAGAGCATGTAATGTAGGCTGACACTCCCAGTGCAGTGCTGAGGGAGTGCTGCACTGTCGGAGGTGCCGTCTTTCAGATGTGACGTTAAACCGAGACCCTGTCTGCTCTCTCGGGGAGACATAAAAGATCTAATGGTAGAATTTTGATGATTTGCAAGAGAGTTCTCCTGGCCAATATTTATCCCTCAACCAGCACCTCAAAGCAGATTATCTGGTCCATTATTTCGCCGCTGTTTGTGGGAGCTTGCTGTGTGCAAATTGGCTGCCAAGTTTCCTACATTGCAACAGTGATTACATTTCAAAAGTACTTCTTTGGCTGTTTGGCACTTTGGGATGTCACGAGGTCCTGAAAGGCACGATATAGAATGGTTACAGCACAGAAGGAGGCCATTTGGCCCGTCGAGCCCAAAAATATAAATGCAAGTCTTAAGGACTAAGTGATACAAAGACAGTTATGTAATGTCCTGTCCCTGCAGTACAGACTCACACAAGGCACATGCTGAAGTCAAGGTCTCTCAGGACCTGCACCTTTATTACATAGCTCTCGAATGGCACACTTGCCTGAGACCTCTTTATATACCTGTGTAGAACAGGTATCCAGTGTCTCCTGCAAGTGCACCCCTGGTGGTAAGGTAAGCTAGTGGTTACAGGTCATATCTGGTTACAGTCATGTATAGCATGGTAAGATACAGTTTTGTACAGTAGTGTGAGATACATGACAAGTTATAATTACTATTTTGGTGATGAGGAAAATGACAGTGAAGAGAAAGTCTTACCTTTGGGTCTTTGGGAGAGAAACAGCTGATGTAGTCGTTTATTAGGTTGAAGATAAACCCTCTGTCCATCAGTGTCAAACATCGCTGTTGAATTAAGAACATATGAATTATTAAGACATGGGATCACCCATTTAGATTTTCACCACGTATTTTATTACTGCACCATGAAGCTCAGACTGGCAGCGCTGGGGTGTGGCAGGTGGGCCCACAGTATGGTTAGGTATCCTCTGAGCTCCCTCGACACACTGTTATTCCTTCGAAGGGAGCTCTGCTTAAAAAGATGGGCATCGGAACAAGGAGCCAACGGCTGACCTTGCAGAGTCCTCGGCCGCCTTTTATACGGGGAGTTTTAACAGCCTCCACAGACGATCCAGGATTGGAGCAGATAGGATGTGTCTGCAGAAGAGCCACCGCCAGGCGGCACTGTGGCCTCTGACCTTGAACATGCAACCAGTGTGCTGTTTAGGATAGCCATCTCGGATTGGACGGAATCCTGGAGCTTTCATCACATGACCTCCCACCTCCAACCACTATGCCTGTTCAAGCAATCTCTTTTCACATCTCCAATATTTTTGTAGCTGATAAACAAAAGTGTTCAAAGAAAATGAAAAGAAAACACACCAATTTTATTAATGACCCTAAGATTTTTCTTCTGGTTGCTCACAGCAGTGTCCAGGAGATTAATCTTTAATCCCTGGAGACTCCCAGGGCAATCCTGAAGGGTTGGGCAACTCAAAGACTGTTAGTTATTTCTTGGGTCTGTAATTTAAGTTGAATGGACAGAGTGAAACAAGGGGACCCAGGTTCAAACTTGTCAAAGGCAACTTTAGGACCGATATCAACAACAACTTGTATTTATATAGTGCCTTTAACATTGTGAAACGTCCCAAGGCGCTTCACAGGAGCATTATGCGATAAAAAGTTCACACCGAGTCACACAAGGAATAATTAGCGCACGTGATCAAAAGCTTGGTCGAAGAGGGAGGTTTTAAGGAGTGCCTTGAACGAGGAAAGAGAAGTAGAGAGGTGGAGAGGTTTTGGCAGGGAGTTCCAGAACTTGGGGCCCAGGTAACAGAAGGCTTGGCCACCGATGGTGGAGCGATTATAATCAGGGATGCTCAAGAGGGAAGAATTAGAGGAGCGCAGACATCCCAGGGGGTTGTGGGGCTAGTGGAGATTACAGAGATAGGGAGGGGACGAGGCCATGGAGGGATTTGAAAATAAGGATGAGAATTTTGAAATCGAGGCGTTGCTTAACCGGAAGCCAATGTAGGTCAGCGAGCACAGGGGGATGGGTGAGCGGGACTTGGTGCGAGTTAGGACACAGGCTGCCGAGTTTTGGATCACCTCAAGTTTACATAGGGTAGAATTTGGGAGGCCAGCCAGGAGTGGGTTGGAATAGTCAAGTCTAGTGGTAAAAAAGGCATGGATGAGGACTTCTGCAGTAGATGAGCTGAGGCAAGGGCGATATCAGGAGGATATGTCACACAGAGAGCGATCAACATGTGGAATGGATTCCCGGGGACAATGGTAGAGGCGAACCCTAGAATCGTTTAAGAAAGCAATTCGGTGGGGCACTGAGGCAAGAGGGGGTGGGGTGGGGAGGGGGGTGGGGAGCGAGCGTAAAGTTGTTCCAGATGGATCCATGAAGATGGGCTGAATGACCTTTCTCATCCTTAAGTACCTTCTAATCTTGTAAATCGTAAGTAAAAATAACAGATGCTGATATAAGAAGCACTCAATAGTCCTGTGTGGAGAGTGAGATGAGGAGCCATCACTACACACAGGAGAGCTTAATCTCCAGTCCATGAACAACCTCATTGAGGGGCATTCTGGTACAATTCAGTCGGGTTTAATCAAATGTATTTTTATTCAGTTACAACAGAAATGGAATCCCCTTCTACTGACCTTCATGAAATGAGCCCAGCTGCTGTTGGCGCTCCGCGATTCCTCGGGAATTTCCGCATACCTCAGGTTAATGTGAGGGATAATGGCCAGGAGTAGGGAGTGTACTGCGTGGCGGCAGCAATCCTGGAATCTCTGGCTCCTGGGGAGCTGACAACAGATCAACAACACCGTGAAAGGACGGACCAGAACAGGCAGCGGAGTGCACCCAAAGATTGGTTTTCAAGAGACAGATTGTGTTAAAGATAATTACTTAGGCATTTTGGATCATTTCTTCATCTGCTATCTTGGACTATACAAGAGCATAACTTTTTTTGTTGCACGATTCCCACATTACAACAGTGACTACACTTCAAAAGTACTTCACTGGCTGTAAAGCACTTTGAGGCATCCGAAAACCATGAAAAGTGCGACAGAAATGCAAGTCGTTCTTTCCTTTCCTTTATTTATGTACAAAATAAAGACAGGAGTGAATGAAAGCCCAGTCTCTTGTTGTAAATATATCCTGCTCATCCCTGGTATCATCCTAGTGAATCTACAATGTGCCTCTTCCAAAATACTTTCCGTGATGGGATGTCCCAAACTGCACACGGTACACCAACTGGGACTTCTTGTACAGTTTGAGCACCAGCTCCCTTCGCTGTATTTATTGCTCCTGTATAGAAAACCCAGGCTAATTGACTTGTAACCCAAAGTGCCAAATATTGGCCATTTTACAGGATGTTGTCACCAGATTGCACTCCACACACCATCAGGCATGGTTTCCTGGACAGGGCAGTTACTGATAATAACGGGGAAACAATCAACATGGAGAATTTCACAAACATCACAAGAACTTTTCCAAAACTGTATACTCTACCATCTGAGGATGTGCACTGTGTGGAACTGTAATGTATTTGCTTCATTGGTTCTTTGCTTAAGAATTCATAGCAATACATTGCTATTAAGAACTAGTCGGTTTATTAGCAAAAGGTTTAACAATCATACTACACATTACCGGTTCATCCACCAGGCTCACAACCACCTGCCTCATCGTGGATCCCCCAAACCCAACTGACTGGGGTTTTATTGAGTCTTGTGCTCATCATGTGACTGGCTAAGCCGCTCCCAAATCAACTATTTTGGTAGAATGTAAAATCAAATGCCCCCGTTTTGGCAAGGGCACTGGAACCCATAAATGAACAATTTAAACTTTAAATCAAATTAAAATTTGGTTGCCGGGGGTGATGATGCACTCCAGTCCCTCCGGTGCTCACCTCTCGTGGAAGGCTTCGAGCGTACCGGTGGACACCGCATGCTCCATCTCCAGGGACACCCTGGCTCGGATGTAACCGCGGAAGAGAGGCAGGCAGTTGGGCTGAATGACCTCCTCGACCGCCCGCTGCCTGGACTGGTTGATGGCTACCTTGGCCATGCCCAGGAGCAGTCCTAGGAGGAGGCCTTCCGACCTGCCCACTTCCCTCCGCACAGGGTGCCTAAAGATCAGGAGCGTGGGACTGAAGCGCAACCAGAATTTGAGGAGCAGCCCCTTCAGATATTAGAACAGGGGCTGCAACCTCGCACATTGAACATAAAAATGGAACACGGACTCCTCCAGACTCAACAGCTCTACAAACCTGTGAGCATACGCACAGGTTCATACATTACAAGAATCTTAATCAAAGACATGACTGTCACGAGTACAGGGAGCAAGCGCTGGTTAGCTATAAGATGAAGAGATCTGACTTACCTTTATCTTGTTTTTCTCAATCAGATACTGGGCCATTGACTTGATCAACAGATCAAAGAAAAACCACGAATGCTAGAAAATAAAATAAGAAATAATACTCAGCAAAATGTTCTCGCTCACTGGAAATCCAATTGAACACATCGGTGCAGAAATTGCGGTTGGAGGCTTCCTGCGGGCAGAACCTCAGACCTGAAACAAAACTGATGAACTTACCGGGTGGTCCGGGAGGTTCAGAGACTTGTGGTCCTGGACCTATGCGCGAAGACCTGCGTTGAGACCCACATATCCCAGGGATGCAGGCGTTTTGCAATCGTCCCTGGGATCACGTGGGCAGCCCAGCCAATCAAAGTAGGGGTATTCCCATTCATACTTGTGGTGATTCAGTATGAATGGGAATACCCCAGGAAATACACAAACACTTAAAATAATTTTTTTTAAAACACCACAGATTTAAAATTCATCAAAATGGAATTTAATTAATTGTTTAAAACTAAATTAAATTTCTTGAAAAATAAATTTACGTATTTCAAAGGGTTTAAAAATAAACATATTTTATTTCGCCGGTTTTTATATATTTCAATTATTTTTTTTAAAAAGTAGTTTTCTGCCCTTTAAAAGACTTGCGCTGTCCAGAACCAGGGGTCATAGTCTAAGGATAAGGGGTAAGCCATTTAGGACCAAAATGAGGAGAAACTTCTTCACCCAGAGAGAGTGGTGAACTTGTGGAATTCTCTACCACAGAACGTTGTTGAGGCCAATTCACTAAATATATTCAAAAAGGAGTTCGATGTAGTCCTTACTACTAGGGGGATCAAGGGGTATGGCAAGAAAGCAGGAATGGGGTACTGAAGTTGCATGTTCAGCCATGAACTCATTGAATGGTGGTGCAGGCTCGAAGGGCCGAATGGCCTACTTCTGCACCTATTTTCTATGATTCTATGTTTCTAAAAGCAGGCCTTACGCCTTATGCTTTTATCAGGTGTAAGAATTTCACGGGCATTCGCTGGGCAGAAGTCCGCCAGCAAATGCCCATTTCTGTTAGATTCCTGCGATCGGTCAAGAGGATTCTTGACAGATCCCAAGTTCCGGGTTTAGGCACATGCGTAATGCATGTCTAAACCTGGAACTTTCAGGGCCCCTATGCGCACCTCGTACATGCCCATAGGGGCCACGAATTCAGCCCCAGAATTCTTCAGTCACCATTTCCTCTTCCTCCCTCTTTCTGGATGTCATTAACTCCGACCGTCTTGATTGACAGGTATTTGCAGCTCTCCAAAAGGGGCACTCTCCACGGGAATGTAGTTAGCATGCTATTCGGCTATGTGGGCCACCATGTCTGAGCCCAATCTGCTCTCACCCACAGTACAAAATCCTGCCACTACATTACAATCAGGAGCTGGAACCCTGATGGACCTATCTCTTCACTCGCTTACGATGCCAAATCTCAGAACCCTACAGATGTACGATACAATAGCTTAGGAGTTATATTACTGGATTAGCAACCCAGAGGTCACCAGCTCAAATCCCACCAATGGCAAGTTGTGAAAGCTTATTGAATAAATCAAGTAATGCGTGGGCTGTCACCAGTAAAAGTGACCATGAAGCTGTCAGCCTGTTGTAAAAACCTAACTGGTGAACCTGCTGTCCTTACCCAGTCTGGGCCTATCTGTGACTCCGGACCCACACTATGTGGTTGACTCTCGATACACTCAGGGGAACGAGGGATGGGTAATCAATGAGGCTTTGCCAGCGATGCCCACGTCCCGAGAACGAATACAAAGATTAAAGATATCCTGCTCATTCCTTGTGCACTTGCACTAAAGAAAAAAGTGTTTAGTTGCCATTCCTTGCAACAAGCGCACAAGGAAAGGAATGTTAATGCATCACAATAGTTTTCACAAGAAACACAGAAAGAAAACAGCAGCCTCAAGTTTTCACCTGGTGTCAAAAAAATGAGCAAAGGTACGAGGAATATTGCAGAATGTCCTCTCACTAACCTACAGGGTGATGCCGTCACGCTGATATTTTAGGGGCACTGTCGCATTTGGTGGTGATTTTAATTTTAAACTATATTTTAAATTAGTAGAGTTACTTGTTACTTCGAAACAGAAAAAAAAGCGAGGGAAAACGTACTGAAAAACAAAAGATAAGAATGTTGACAAATTCACTCCTCCCCACACAGGCCCACCAGACCAGGCTTCACTGGGTCCCGGTGATATCACTGATCAGCAGGCAGTCCCACAGAGGCTCAGCTAATTGTAATCAATCTTGGCTCAGTGGGTAGCACTCTCGCCAGCTCAAAATTCGCCACCATTTAGCTCCATTTATTTGGAGCTAACAGCGTTTTTGGAGCCAACTTAATTTTGCAAGTTTCGCCAATGGTATAACGCTGTCCTTACCAGATAACAGCGTTTGTTTCAAGTCCCGTTTTTCTGGCGTCACTCAGAGCCAAACCCACCTGTAATGCCAGTTTTGAGAGCTTCGCCAATCAGGATTTAATTTTTTTTTTTAAAAAAGGACGGCGCTGGGGACCGCTTTGTAAAACCTTACCGTACCGAGTCGGAGTCCGATCGCAATCGGCGTTACCGACGCCACCTTGATTCGTTGTGTTGATCTGTATTTATTATGTTTCTATTGAATGTAGTGATGCAATATTATCTCTGAATTACTTCAATATGAAAGAAAGTTATTTTATTTTTAGGACATAATATTTACTGTGATAAAATACTCGGCGGGGCCATTTGACCAGGGATAGGGCCGCCCGTGGTGGGCCATTTGACCAGGGATAGGGCCGCCCGTGGTGGGCCATTTGACCAGGGAGAGGGACAGCCACGGTGGGCCATTTGGCCAGGGGTAGGGCCGGCTGCAGTGGGCCATTTGGCCAGGGGTAGGGACAGCCACGGTGGGCCATTTGGCCAGGGGTAGGGCCGGCTGCAGTGGGCCATTTGGCCAGGGAACACCCAACATGCTCCGTGATTGTGGAACAGTAAAACAACAAAGAAAAGTTGAAGAATGTCACAGCACCATACAGTACAGTATCCATTTGCGAGTCGTAAGCAGAGTCTGGCAGCTCAGACAGGGAGTTCACGTTTCAGCATCAAATACTCCCAGGGCAGGTACAGCACGGGCTAGATACAAAGTAAAGCTCCCTCTACACTATCCCCATCAAACACTCCCAGGGCAGGTACAGCACGGGGTTAGATACAGAGTAAAGCTCCCTCTACACTGTCCCATCAAACACATGCAGGGCAGGTACAGCACGGGTTAGATACAGAGTAAAGCTCCCTCTACACTATCCCCATCAAACATTCCCAGGGCAGGTACAGCACGGGTTAGATACAGAGTAAAGCTCCCTCTACACTGTCCCATCAAACACTCCCAGGGCAGGTACAGCACGGGGTTAGATACAGAGTAAAGCTCCGTTTACACTATCCCCATCAAACACTCCCAGGGCAGGTACAGCACGGGGTTAGATACAGAGTAAAGCTTCCTCTACACTGTCCCATCAAACACTCCCAGGGCAGGTACAGCACAGGGTTAGATACAGAGTAAAGCTTCCTCTACACTGTCCCATCAAACACTCCCAGGGCAGGTACAGCACGGGGTTAGATACAGAGTAAAGCTTCCTCTACACTGTCCCATCAAACACTCCCAGGGCAGGTACAGCACGGGTTAGATACAGAGTAAAGCTCCCTCTACACTGTCCCATCAAACACTCCCAGGGCAGGTACAGCACGGGGTTAGATACAGAGTAAAGCTCCCTCTACACTGTCCCATCAAACACTCCCAGGGCAGGTACAGCACGGGGTTAGATACAGAGTAAAGCTTCCTCTACACTGCCCCATCAAACACATGCAGGGCAGGTACAGCACGGGTTAGATACAGAGTAAAGCTCCCTCTACACTATCCCCATCAAACACTCCCAGGGCAGGTACAGCACGGGCTAGATACAAAGTAAAGCTCCCTCTACACTATCCCCATCAAACACTCCCAGGGCAGGTACAGCACGGGGTTAGATACAGAGTAAAGCTCCCTCTACACTGTCCCATCAAACACATGCAGGGCAGGTACAGCACGGGTTAGATACAGAGTAAAGCTCCCTCTACACTGTCCCATCAAACACTCCCAGGGCAGGTACAGCACGGGTTAGATACAGAGTAAAGCTCCCTCTACACTGTCCCATCAAACACTCCCAGGGCAGGTACAGCACGGGGTTAGATACAGAGTAAAGCTTCCTCTACACTGCCCCATCAAACACTCCCAGGGCAGGTACAGCACGGGGTTAGATACAGAGTAAAGCTTCCTCTACACTGTCCCATCAAACACTCCCAGGGCAGGTACAGCACGGGGTTAGATACAGAGTAAAGCTCCCTCTACACTGTCCCATCAAACACTCCCAGGGCAGGTACAGCACGGGGTTAGATACAGAGTAAAGCTCCCTCTACACTGTCCCATCAAACACTCACAGGGCAGGTACAGCACGGGGTTAGATACAGAGTAAAGCTCCCTCTACACTGTCCCATCAAACACTCCCAGGGCAGGTACAGCACGGGGTTAGATACAGAGTAAAGCTCCCTCTACACTGTCCCATCAAACACTCCCAGGGCAGGTACAGCATGGGGTTAGATACAGAGTAAAGCTCCCTCTACACTGTCCCATCAAACACTCCCAGGGCAGGTACAGCACGGGTTAGATACAGAGTAAAGCTCCCTCTACACTATCCCATCAAACACTCCCAGGGCAGGTACAGCATGGGGTTAGATACAGAGTAAAGCTCCCTCTATGCAATTATATAAAAGTAGCCCTCAGCCCACATTTCCTTCCTCTGGGAACCGGAGAGAGACAGCTCGTTCCCTCCCATTGTGCCTCGCGTTACCCTGGAAACCTAAATGCTTGGGCATGTGCAGAGAACGGGCCTCACTTTTTCGGTGCTAACAATTAGCTCCACCCTCAAAACCAAAGGTCTTTCTGCACTGCATCAAAATGAAAACAAATTTTGGCAAAACTTTGGACTTTTTTGGGCATTATTTCGGACTAAAAAAAACGGCCCTTAATTTGGAATAATGCCAAAAAACGGCAATGTGAAATTTTGGGCCCCAGATTCTGGAGCACTAGCTGACACTCCCAGTGCAGTATTGAGGGAGTGCTACACTGCCGGAGGTGCCATCTTTCAGATGAGAAGTTAAACTGAAACCCTGACTTCCCTCTCAGGTGGATGTAAAAGATCCCATGACACTATTTCAAACAAGGGCAGGGGAGTTCTCCCTGGTGTTATGGGGAGCGGACGGGGAAGTGGAGCTGAGTCCATGATCAGATTAGCCATGATCTTATTAAATGGCTGAACAGGCTCGAGGGGCCAGGTAGCCAATATTTATCCCTCAACCAACTTTACTAAAACAGATTATCTAGTCAGTTATCTCATTGTTTTTAGTTGGATCTTTGTGTGTGCAAATTGGCTGCCACATTGGGACGTTATGAGATATGAAAGGTGCTATAGAAATGCACATCCTCCCTTCTTCTAAGAACTGGAATCTCGCATTATAGGGAGTCAGCATGATACTGAAAGGAAAGCCTTTTCTGCACATTGAATTAGACGACAAAATTTACTTCTGACCATTTACTTGTCGAAGTCTCAAGTTCATTGCCTTGACTTACCCATGAGTCTATTAACAGAGATATCGGTGAGAGGAGCAGAATGGAAGAAACGCAGCCTGTTGGCCAATAGAGGGCGCAGGAGAGGCAGCCAGGTGTAAGCCAAGTTAAACAGACGGCAGTTCAGACTCACGGGGCTGGATTTTCCGGTGTTGCTGCCTTGGTTTTCACCCCAGAGGGGCGGCAATGGTGGTGGTGAGCTCTTCCGGGCAGGTGGTCAGTCAGCTTCCAGCACCCGCAGGGTTTTCGGGGCCGGTTTCGGCGGGACGTTGAGCATTACCGCCCAGGAGAGGCGAGCCTGGTTGCAACAGCGGCTTGACTTTTGCCACCCGCCCGACCCGCAGCGCCCCCTGCTGGGACTGCCTGTGAAAGTGGGCAGTCCGAGCTGGAGCGGCTGCAGTGAGGGAAGTAATGTCCACCTCAGGTAAGTGTGATTGGTTTTTATTTTATTTTTGTTGCGATTTATATTGTGGTGGTGTGGGCCCTGTATTGGGAATGTTATTGTTGGGTTTTTTCAGGGCTTTTTTCCCTCCAGGCCTCTCTCAGGACGCTCGGAGGCCGGCTGTTTGGCTGGGGATTTCCCCATGCTCAGCCAGCCTAGCACCTGAGTGAGGTGTACAATGCCTCCCTTAGTGCTTCGCTCCACACTCAGGGCCCAGCTGCCCAATGTTACTGACTGAGGCACAAACTGTTCCTGGACGCAAACTTTACCGCTCCACTGCCATTACCTACCGGAATCAGCAAAAATCCAGCCCTTAAAGTGGGTAGAATGACTAAATGCCCCTCAGTGACCATAGCGCTGCAATGAACAAATAGTGATACATGACAATGTCATTTGGGGATTTTATTTATTTATATTTCGCTGAAACGAGGGAGAGAAAGGGATGGTACTGCAGTGCTGACCAACCTTCAGCAGTTTGTTGATGGTGAGAAAATCCGCTGATTGCTTCAGGATTACGGTGATGGATCTTGCAAGCTCTTCATGTGTCGTCTTATTTTCTGAGGTGGCGTATTGGCCCGTCCTGAAAACATACTGAAGAAACCAATAAGTCAGTAAAGGATTAAGCTCGTCCTCCGAGGCACTAAAACTTGCCACTGAGCAATTAGATCATTAGTGGCGGTCATCGACTCGAAACCTCGGCTTGGTCTCGCCTGACCCACTGAGATTGTCCAGCATTTCCTGCTTTTAATTCAGATTTCCAGCGTCCGCAGTATTTTGCTCTTGTTTAACGGGTGTATTTGGGAAATAAAACATAGCTGATTTTACACATTCTGCTTCACACAAGCAGACTGCGTCACGTCAATGGCCCTGAGCTTACACTGGAGGCGGAAGTGATCGCCACGCATTACTGTGTGTCTTTAGTGGACACACAGTAACCACTTCAAACAAAGAGAATCGTGCCAGTGCTAAAATATGGAGAGAAGAATGTCACATTAGCGCACTAAAATCTAACGATTATGTAATATAAACCAAATTTTAGATTTATTTTTTGGATTGGAGGTCAGTGAGGGGAGCTGCTCACGGACGCACTATACATTACTCACTCACAGAGATCAGAATCCACAGCAACCCCGGTGCACATTGGAACATTTCCATTTTTCACCCTTGTGCCCTCGACTGGAGGCAGTTCAGAGAAGGTTCACTCGGTTGATTCCGGGGATGAGGGGGTTGACTTATGAGGAAAGGTTGAGCAGATTGGGCCTCTACTCATTGGAGTTCAGAAGAATGAGAGGTGATCTTATCGAAATGTATAAGATTATGAAGGGGCTTGACAAGGTGGATGCAGAGAGGATGTTTCCACTGATGGGGAGACTAGAACTAGGGGGCATAATCTTAGAATTAAAACCATTTAAAACTGAGATGAGGAGGAATTTCTTCAACATAACATAACAACATAAGAAATAGGAGCAGGAGTAGGGCATAAGGCCCCTTGAGCCTGCTGCGCCATTCAATAAGATCATGGCTGATCTGATCATGGACTCAGCTCCACTTCCCTGCCCACACCCCATCACCCCTTATTGTTTAAGAAACTGTCCATTTCTGTCTTAAATTTATTCAATGTCCCAGCTTCCACAGCTCTCTGAGGCAGCAAATTCCACAGATTTACAACCCTCTGAGAAGAAATTTCTTCTTATCTCAGTTTTAAATGGGTGGCGCCTTATTCTAAGATCATGCCCCCCGATCAGTGGAAACATCCTCTCTGCATCCACCTCGTCAAGCCCCCTCATAATCATTACAACCCTCAGAGGGTTATGGGGAGTGGGTGGGGAAGTGGAGCGGAGTCCATGATCGGATCAGCCATGATCGTATTAAATGGAGGAGCAGGCTCAAGGGGCCGTATGGCCTACTCCTGCTCCTATTTCTTATGTTCTTATGGCTACCAGCAGCCTTGTGTTGAGGCAACGAGGCACAGGGCCGAGACTCGACAAATAAACAGCACAGAGTTACAGGCAGCGCAGAGAAGCTTTGGCCTCAACAGTCGATCTGGGTTCAAAGCCAGCCCCTGAAACTGAGCGCACACTACACTGTGCTCACACACTGTGTCAAACACAACATTGTTAACGGATAGACAGACACTGCAACACGTGGGAAGACACGAGGGAGCTGGCAGGAGCTTGACAACAACTCGTTCAACAAAAGGGAGTCTTTCATATGGTTCACTTCCAAGGTCTGCATCTTCTCACACAAAGATCTGACATTGGAACAGGAGGAGGCCATTCAGCCCTTCCAGCCTGCTCCATTCATTCAATTAGATCAGTGGCAATCTGTACTTTATTTTAAATATCTGCATTCTCCATTTACCGGCATTAGTTCCATATCCAGCAATACCCTTACCCAACAAAAATCGGTCCATCTCAGTCTTGAAAGCTCCAATTATCCCCCAGAATCCTCAGCCTTTTGGGAGGAGAGAGTTCCTAATCCCATTAGAACGTTGTGAAGAAGTGCTTCCTGATTTTTCTCCTAAATGTCCTGGCTCTAAATTTGAGATTATTTCCCCTTGTTCTTGATTTCCCCCACAACAGGAAATAGTTTCTCAGTATCTACGCTATTGAATCGTGCTTACATTTTAAACACCTCGATCAGATCATCCCTCAGCTTCTAAACCCAGTGGAATACAAGCCGAGTCTATGCAACCTGTTCTCATAGTTGATCCCTTTAAGCCCCGACCTCATTCTGGTGAAAGACTGATCTCCGAATGCTCAACGCCTGAATTTGGTCTCTTCACCGTTACCACGGAGGTGTCACCCATTCGTTCAATGGATGATACCGCAGGGTCTGGAGTTATTTAAAGTTTACGCAGTTATAATAATGCACAACTTTTGCACAATTCGATATATTCTTAAAAAGTGAACTACCTTTATGTACGATCGCAAGTAGTGGTCCAGACCCTCTTCGTGACATTTGGACACGATATGTATCATTACCCTGAAAGAGAGGCATGGAAAACAAACTGTTCACGGATTGCGGAGGGAGAATAAGCATGCGACTGCACACATCGGCAGTACCTGGCCCACTGCTTTTGTTGGCTCTCTATTCAACGCAGTCACCAATCTGTCAGTCATTGTTTTACTTTTCAACGGCACTCAACACAAAGTATTAACAATGCCTCATTAAAGATGCATTTTAATTTTAAATACACGCATGTGTCAAAATCACTGTTACACGCATCAGCTATACTTGCCTTCATGATTAGGTGAGCAGAAGTAATATGGAGAAAGGATAGGGTCCCACTCCAGAAAATTGAACCTTAATCCAGGCTGTCACATCACTGCGGTGCTGAGGGAGTGCAACAACTGTCGGAGGGGCAGTACTGAGGGAGCGCTGCACTGTCGGAGGGGCAGTACTGAGGGAGCACTGCACTGTCGGAGGGGCAGTACTGAGGGAGCGCTGCACTGTCGGAGGGGCAGTACTGAGGGAGCGCTGCACTGTCGGAGGGGCAGTACTGAGGGAGCGCTGCACTGTCGGAGGGGCAGTACTGAGGGAGTGACGCACTGTCAGAGAGGCAGTACTGAGGGAGCGCTGCGTGACATCTTGCTCTGTGCAAATTGAAACTTTTCCAACATTCGAACAGTGACTACACTTCTAAACTATTTCATTGGCCGTAAAACACTTGAAATAGATAGCTCTAGTTAAAGAGCGATTGTCTGCTATGGACTGAAATGTCTATGCTTTCTGCCATTTGGTCTCAACAGAATTAAAGATTTGAGCTAATGCAGGTATGCACAATCAATATTTCCTAAAGGCCTCGGTTATAGGGCAACAGTGCAGTCACTCAGCTTGCTGATTTAATCAGGAATGATACAGCAAGATAGGAATCTGTGCAGTCTGCAAAGTCTTCAAACGTTGAATAAATCCAGTTCTGATGAAAAGTCATCCATCTGAAATGTTAACTCTGTTTCTCTCCACAGATGCTTCTGCACTTGCTAAGTGTTACCAGCATTTTATGATTTCATTTCACGTTTCCTGCATCAGTAATAGATTACTGAATAAATCTATTTCACGGATATTTGGGGGGAAATTGAATGCTCAAAAAGGAGTTAGATGAGGTCCTTACTACTAGGGGGATCAAGGGGTATGGTGAGAAAGCAGGAATGGGGTACTGAAGTTGAATGTTCAGCCATGAACTCATTGAATGGCGGTGCAGGCTAGAAGGGCCGAATGGCCTACTCCTGCACCTATTTTCTATGTTTCTATGTTTCTATGTTTTCTAACAAATATCAGTTAGCCGAACAGAAAATGATAAATAATCTGGATCAGTCAGCAGAATATATAATTACTTATTACTAAAAGATCCAAACATAATTAAGAGACTAAAAATAGAAATATATAGGCTGAAAAATGACCAGACCCAGTTATTGTTACCCTGTCGTTTTATTCACATAACGTTTTAGTTTTATTAATAGCTCAGAAAATTCAACTTGCGCATTTTAACCAGCAATAGTATTCGATTACCAACCAAACCCAATGTTTGTCAATCGAATGTTTCAAAGAACTGCAATGCTTACCTTATACTATTAGAAAAAACTCAGTTCTTCACAAAGCAATATTAATGAAATTGATATGGAATCTCAGTTAATGAATGAAAGTTGATCAAGGCTCCCTAGACAGGCAGAGCAACTGCACAGATGCACACGCACACACACACACACACACACACACACACACACACACACACACACACACACAGATAAACACACTCACACACTAATACAGACAGTACAACACACATGCATACACTAATACTTGCAAGCACAGAAAGCATCAACATCATCATCATAGGCAGTCCCTCGGAATCGAGGAAGACTTGCTTCCACTCTTAACATGAGTCCTTAGGTGGCAGTACAGTCCAATACGAGAGCCACAGTCCCTGTCGCAGGTGGGACAGATAGTCGTTGAGGAAAGGGGTGTGTGGGACTGGTTTGCCAATGCTCTTTCCGCAGCCTGCGCTTGATTTCTGCATGCTCTCGGCAATAAGACTCAAGGTGCTCAGCGCCCTCCTGGATGCTCTTCCTCCATTTAGGGCGGTCTATGGCCAGGGACACCCAGGTGTCAGTGGGGATGTTACAATTTATCAGGGAGGCTTTGAGGGTGTCCTTGTAACGTTTCCGCTGCCCACCTTTGGCTCGTTTGCCGTGAGGAAGTTCCGAGTAGAGCGTTTGCTTTGGGAGTCTCGTGTCTGGCATGCGGAGCTGATCAAGTGTGGTCAGTGCTTCAATGCTGTGGATGTTGGCCTGGTCGAGGGCGCTAATGTTTGTGCGTCTGTCCTCCCAGGGGATTTGTAGGCTCTTGCAGAGACATCGTTGGTGGTATTTCTCCAGCGACTTGAGTTGTCTACTGTACGCGGTCCATGTCAGAAAGCACCACACACGCATTCATACACACATGCACAGATAGCACTGCGCACCCACTCACACACGCATAGATAGAAATACACGCACGCACACTCACAACAATAAACACACGTGCGCACACAAATAGGCACACACACGCATAGGCACTCACTCACAGATAGCAATACATACACTCACGCAGATATTACAGACATGCACACAGGTAGCACAATATACACTTGCACAATATACACAATAGGCACACATGCACGCTCATATACACACGCCTATACGTATACACTCACATTAAGATACACATCCACAAATTCACTGAAATTTTCACTTCATAAGTAATCTTTTCTTTTTTTCTTGTGAGGAATTGTAATAGAGGAGAGGTGGAGGAACGGTTTGTGGGGGGAGGGGCGGAGGGAAAGGTGAAGATGAAAAGAAACAAATTACCTGGCAGAATTCACTGCAACCTCGGCCTGGCTGGTTTTGGTGAGGATTTGGAGTAGCTGGTTCAGGATTGTTGGTAGGAAGTTGACCATCACACAGACTTCCATGGCATGCAAACACTGGAAGGGAATATAGATTGAAGTTACCCTCAGTTACAGTGTTGGGAGCACTCTGCTTTCTGTTTTGAGTTACAATTGACCATGTTCTATAATCATCATCATCATAAACCAAGCATGTCACACTACAATGACCCTGGCTAATAATCAAAGTGTTTTGTTCGAACAGCACAGTTAGATTATTATCACTCTTATACAAATAAATCTCTGAAAGTGAAGCTGCAAATTGCACACGCTTGATTCTGCTGATTAGAACAATTTATGGAAATTTTCTCTATAGGTTTTCCATATTGGTGTCCCTGCAAATATTGACACACTCAAGGAATCCCCGTCAATATTGGTGCATTCCAGAGAGTCCCCATCAATATTGGTACATTCCAGGGAATCCCCGTAAATATTGCCGCATTCAAGGGAATCCCCGTCAATATTGGCGCATTCAAGGGAATCCCCATCAATATTGGCGCATTCAAGGGAATCCCCGTCAATATTGGCGCATTCCAGAGAATTCCCCTCAAAATTGGTACATTCCAGGGGATCCCCGTCAATATTAGTACATTCCAGGGAATTACCATCAATATTGGTACATTCCAGGGAATTCCCATCAATATCGCCTCTGAGCTCCGCAGACCTGGAGCCAGAACCGAAGTGGGGTTCCGACAAATCCACATGGAGTCCGCATGGAGAAACATTTTCTCACGCTGCCGCTGGATTTGTGCCCAGCCTTTGCTTTATTGTGGCCTTCTGTGGGAGAGAAACCATCGGAGGTAGTGGGAGAGAGAGAGAGAGAGAGAGAGAGGTGGGGGGGGGGGGGGGTGGTGAAGAGAGAGATGGGGGGGTGAAGAGAGAGATGGGGGGGGTGAAGAGAGAGATGGGGGGGGGTGAAGAGAGAGATGGGGGGGGTGAAGAGAGAGATGGGGGGGGGGGTGAAGAGAGAGATGGGGGGGGTGAAGAGAGAGATGGGGGGGGTGAAGAGAGAGATGGGGGGGGTGAAGAGAGAGATGGGGGGGGTGAAGAGAGAGATGGGGGGGGTGAAGAGAGGGGGGAAGATGGGGGGGTGAAGAGAGAGATGGGGGGGTGAAGAGAGAGATGGGGGGGTGAAGAGAGAGATGGGGGGGTGAAGAGAGAGATGGGGGGTGAAGAGAGAGATGGGGGGGTGAAGAGAGAGATGGGGGGGTGAAGAGAGAGATGGGGGGGTGAAGAGAGAGATGGGGGGGTGAAGAGAGAGATGGGGGGGTGAAGAGAGAGATGGGGGGGTGAAGAGAGAGATGGGGGGGTGAAGAGAGAGATGGGGGGGTGAAGAGAGAGATGGGGGGGTGAAGAGAGAGATGGGGGGGGTGAAGAGAGAGATGGGGGGGTGAAGAGAGAGATGGGGGGGTGAAGAGAGAGATGGGGGGGGTGAAGAGAGAGATGGGGGGTGAAGAGAGAGATGGGGGGGTGAAGAGAGAGATGGGGGGTGAAGAGAGAGATGGGGGGGTGAAGAGAGAGATGGGGGGGTGAAGAGAGAGATGGGGGGGTGAAGAGAGAGATGGGGGGGTGAAGAGAGAGATGGGGGGGTGAAGAGAGAGATGGGGGGGTGAAGAGAGAGATGGGGGGGTGAAGAGAGAGATGGGGGGGTGAAGAGAGAGATGGGGGGGTGAAGAGAGAGATGGGGGGGGTGAAGAGAGAGATGGGGGGGTGAAGAGAGAGATGGGGGGGTGAAGAGAGAGATGGGGGGTGAAGAGAGAGATGGGGGGGGTGAAGAGAGAGATGGGGGGGGTGAAGAGAGAGATGGGGGGGGTGAAGAGAGAGATGGGGGGGTGAAGAGAGAGATGGGGGGGTGAAGAGAGAGATGGGGGGGTGAAGAGAAGATGGGGGGGTGAAGAGAGAGATGGGGGGGTGAAGAGAGAGATGGGGGGGTGAAGAGAGAGATGGGGGGGTGAAGAGAGAGATGGGGGGGGTGAAGAGAGAGATGGGGGGGTGAAGAGAGAGATGGGGGGGTGAAGAGAGAGATGGGGGGGTGAAGAGAGAGATGGGGGGGTGAAGAGAGAGATGGGGGGGTGAAGAGAGAGATGGGGGGGTGAAGAGAGAGATGGGGGGGTGAAGAGAGAGATGGGGGGTGAAGAGAGAGATGGGGGGGTGAAGAGAGAGATGGGGGGGTGAAGAGAGAGATGGGGGGGGTGAAGAGAGAGATGGGGGGGTGAAGAGAGAGATGGGGGGTGAAGAGAGAGATGGGGGGGTGAAGAGAGAGATGGGGGGGTGAAGAGAGAGATGGGGGGGTGAAGAGAGAGATGGGGGGGTGAAGAGAGATGGGGGGGGTGAAGAGAGAATGGGGGGTGAAGAGAGAGATGGGGGGGTGAAGAGAGAGATGGGGGGGTGAAGAGAGAGATGGGGGGGTGAAGAGAGAGATGGGGGGGTGAAGAGAGAGATGGGGGGGTGAAGAGAGAGATGGGGGGGTGAAGAGAGAGATGGGGGGGTGAAGAGAGAGATGGGGGGGTGAAGAGAGAGATGGGGGGGTGAAGAGAGAGATGGGGGGGTGAAGAGAGAGATGGGGGGTGAAGAGAGAGATGGGGGGTGAAGAGAGAGATGGGGGGGTGAAGAGAGAGATGGGGGAGGAAGAGAAAGAGAGAGAGAGAGAGAGAGAGAGACAGACAGGGGGGGGGGGGGAAGAGAGAGATGGGGGAGGAAGAGAAAGAGAAAGAGAGAGAGAGAGAGAGAGAGAGAGACGGGGGGGGGAAGATGGGGGAGAGGACCCAGGTTTATTGGGTATGAAGTGAATAGTGACAATGTCGTGACTTCCGGATTTCATAAACCTGACTGTGACCCACACACAATGCCACATCTATGGGGTATGGGATGGGGGGGTGGGGGTGTTAAGGTCAGGAACTTGGGAGGCTTTTGCTGGGTCCTCTCTGGGTTCTGAAGTCAGAATGGCTCGAATTACACTTTGCAAAGTAACTCAGAACTTGGGCTGGATGATTCCAATTACACACTCCAGAGAAACTTCTAGGTGTGGCTTACCCTCCAAGGGACCAATCAGGTCATGTGATAACGGAGAGCCAATCAGACCATTTTCAAGGTGCAAATAACTGCAGCCATTAATATAAGGTCGGTCGGTCTGGTGCACATTTCCTGCAAGTGTCACAAATGTCTGTCACATTTTAAAACAAGCACAAAGTCAGCCACTCTGAATCTACTGAGAAATTCTTGTGCAACAAAAAATGCCAGGGCCAGAGAGGCTGCAGCCTCCTAAATGGCCTCTCTCTGAACTCACCCAGTGTTTACTTAGGAACAAGTAGATTTTGTGGCCTGAAAGAAACAGAGCTTCAACTTAGCAGCAGAATACACTGTGCATTACATGTGAGACTCTACTGTCATTATTAAAGGATCATCAGGGTTACCAGGAGTACCGACACAGAAGCTTCACTGACTTTATATGAACATTTTGAGTGTGCCCATCGTGACTGAGTGGGAAAAACTATGGCAGATGGAGTTTAGTGCAGAGAAGTGTAAGGATATCCACCTTGGACACAAGAAAGATCAGAATATTTTCTAAATGGTGAGAATCTAAGAACTGTGGAGGTGCGGGAAGATTGAATGGTCCATGTAAAGAAATCACTGAAACCTAGTGAACAGTTACACAGAATAATCAAAAAGGCTAATGGTTTGTTGGCCTTCATCTCAAGGTGGCTGGAATACAAAGAGGAGGAATGCTACAGCTGTACCAAGCTCTAGTTAGACTATATCTGGAGCACTGCCTCCAGTTCTGGGCTCCATACCTTAGAAAGGCATTATTGGCCTTGGAGAGGGTGCAGTGCAGATTCAGCAGAATGATACCGGGGCTTAAGGGGGTAGATTATGAGGACAGATTGCATTGATTAGGCTTGTATTCCATTGAATATAGAAGATGGAGAGCTGATCGAGGTGTTTAAGATGATCAATGCATTTTATAGGGTAGTTGGAAAGATACTATTTGTTCTTGTGGGGAGTCCTGACTTGACCCCTGGGAGCTAGGTCATCCAGGGGTGAAGTCAGCAAGCACTTCTGCAGAGGGCAGTAAAAGTCTGGACCCCTCCCACAAAAAGCTTCTGAGGCTAAGTCAACTGAAGATTTCAAAACTGACATCAAGACAGCAATTGACCGAGTGTGGCATCAAGAAGCTCCAGTGAAACTGAAGTAAATCGGTATTCAGGGGGAAAACTCTCCACTGGCTGGAGTCATACCCAGCACAAAGGAAGATGGTTGTGGTTGTTGGAGGTCAATCATCACAGCCGCAGGACATCGCTGCAGGAGTTCCTCAGGAAATTGTCTAGCCCCAACCATCTTCAGCTGCTTCATCAATGACCTTCCCTCCATCATAAGGTCAGAAGTGGGGATGTTCGCGGATGATTCATTCCATTCGCAACTCCGCAGATAATGGAGCAGTCCATGCCAGCATGCAGCAAGACCTGGCCAACATTCAGGCTTGGGCTGATAAGTGGCAAGTAACATTCGCGCCACACAAGTGCCAGCCAATTACCATCTCCAACAATCGAGAGTCTAACCACCTCCCCTTGATATTCAATGACATTACCATCACCGAATCCCCCACCATCAACATCCTGGGGCTCACCATTGACCAGAAACTGAACTGGACCAGCCACATAAATACTGTGGCTACAAGAGCAGGTCAGAGGCTGGGTATACTGCGGTGAGTGTCTCACCTCCTGACTCCCCAAAGCCTTTCCACCACCTACAAGGTACAAGTCAGGAGTGTGATGGAATACCCTCCCTTTGTCTGGATAAGTGCAGCACCAACACACCATCCAGGACAAAACAGCCCGCTTGATTGGCATCCTATCCACCACCTTCAAGATTCTCCCTCCACCACCGGTGTACCGTGATTGCAGTATGTACCATCTGTGGCAACTCGCCAAGGCTTCTTCGGCAGCACCTCCCAAACCAGCGACCTCTACCACTTAGAAGGACAAGGGCAGCAGGCGCATGGAAACACACCACGTTCCCCTCCAAGTCACACACCATCCTGTCTTGGAAATATATCACCGTTCCTTCATCATTGCTGGCTCAAAATCCTGGAACTCCCTCCCTAACAGCACTGTGGGAGTACCTTCACCACACGGACTGCAGCGGTTCAAGCAGGTGGCTCACCACCACCTTCTCAAGGGCAATTAGGGATGGGCAATAAATGCTGGCCTTGCCGGTGATACCCACATCATAGGAACAAATAAAAAAATATATTCGAGGGACTGAATGGCCGACTGTTACAAATGTTCCTATATTTTACCTAAAAACACAAATCACAACTGAAAACCTGGTAATTATTTTAATATCTTTAAAGATTGTTGCCCACCTCTGTAATATCACTCGCCTCCATCCTTGCCTCAGCCCATCTGCTGGTGTACCAACAACATCTTTCATTTACACAGCACTTTCAACAGCCATGCTTTTGTTACCTCCAGATTCAACTATGACCAAGCCTGTCATAATGCTTCCTTCTTTGGTTCAATGTCAATTCTTTTTGCTTGATAATGTATTTGCTTCATGGGTTCTTTACTTAAGAATTCATAGCAACACAAGAACTAGTTGGTTTATTAGCAAAGGTTTAACAATCACACTACACATTATCAGTTCATCCACCAGGCTCACAACCACCTGCCTCATCGTGAATCCCCTAAACCCAAATGACTGGGGTTTTATTGAGTCTCGAGAACATCACATGACTGGCTAAGCCACTCACAATTCAACAGCTCAACCAACCTGTGAGCATACTCACAAGTGCATATATTACAATAACGCCCCTGTAAGCGTCTTTGAGATGTGTTACTGCGTTGAAGGTGCTGTATAAATGTAAGTTGTAGCTGTTAACAAGGAGGAGTCCGACTTGGCAATCTAGGGAAACCGCCACACAATAATTCACCTCTCATTCAACTCCGAACCCATTTAAAACCCCTCCCTCCAGGAAGTAACTGAGCAGCGACCAAGTTGGCAGCGAGACATCGGTGTTTCAGAACTCAGGTGATCCAATGAGCAATGCCACAAGCGATCATCTAGTCCAGTTCCCCCCCCCCGCCCCGAATCTGCCAGTGAGATTGCAGCCCTTCCCCCTCTCTCACTCTGTAATCACGAGGTGATTCACAACCGGGAGGGGGAAGGGCTGCAATCTCACAGGCAGAATCAGGACGGGCAAGGTCTCAGCCTTCAGTTCTGAACACGCAATGTGCAGCGAGCTGGCAACACACGTGAGCACAGCATGTCAGACCACATCTTGAGGCATGTGGAGTGCTGCCCTTCCCCATTTTACCAAGCTCTCCCACGCTTTGTGTAACTGACCTGGAGAAAGCCCGCGCACACCGAGTGTACACAGCAAGAGCACGTTCAGGAGCATGTACACGGCCCACGTTCACAGGGCCAACCTGTCATCACATCCTCAGCAATGCAAGCTATTGCTCAATGTTGCTCCTTACACAAGCCCATTAAAGAAAGTAAAGACTTGTATATCTATCGCACCTTTCACAACCGTTGGATGTTACAAAGAGCTTTAGTTAATGGAGTAATTTGGAAGCGCAGTCATAAGAACATAAGAAATAGAAGCAGGAGTCGGACATTTGGCCCCTCGAGCCTGCTCCACCATTCAATAAGATCATGACTAATCTGCTCATTGACTCAGCTCTACTTCCCTGCCCGCTGCCCATAACCCTTCACTTCCTTATCATTCAAAAATCTGTCTATCTCCGCCTCAAATATATTCAATGACCCAGCCTCCTCAGCTCTCTGGGCAGAGAATTCCACAGATTTACAACCCTCTGAGAAGAAATTTCTCCTCATCTCAGTTTAAATGGACAGACCCTTATTCTATGTCCCCGAGTTTTAGTTTCCCCTATGAGTGGAAACATTCTCTCTGCATCCACCTTGTCGAGCCCTCTCATTATCTTATATGTTTCAATAAGATCACCTCATTCTTCTGAACTCCAATGTGTAGAGGCCCAATCTACTCAACTTTTCTTCATAAGTCAACCCCGTCATCTCCGGAATCAACCGAGTAAACCTTCTCTGAACTTCCTCCAAAGCAAGTACAAGTTGAGCCTCCTCTATCCAGCAGCCTCAAGACCTGGCGTGTGCCGGATAAGGGATTTTGCCGGACGGCGGGAGGTCACGCTGATCTCCCTCCACCCCCCCAGACCTGGCACCAACAACACCCACGCTGTGTCCTCGGGCTGACCTCCTCACCTCCCGCTGCTCGCCCACCCCTCGCCGACCTCTCCTGGGCCCCGACCCCGCCGCTGGGCTCGACCTCGCACCAAGAGACCTGGCTGCTTCCACCCAGGTGGGGTCTGCCGACGCCAGAATGCTGCAAATGTGCAGCTCGATGGCTGCAGCTGGCTGTGAGAGTGTCGGGCTGTCTCTCTCTCACTCTCTCTCGGGGGCTGGAGGTGTGGGTGTGGGGATCAGTGAGGGAGGGGGGAGGCGGCACGGATTCTCGGAATCACCGGTCATCCCACGTTCCACGCCGCAGCAGCTCCTGCCGCTTTCACACACAGACCCGACCCCCACCGGGAATGGGGCCGGGGGAGGGGGAGGGGTGGGGTGGGGCGTGGTTTGGGGGGGGGGGGGGGATGGTGCTGGGCGAGGGAGGTTCAACTGTTACACACAAAATAATAGTGGCTTCTGGTTTATAATCCAGTATTGTGCATTCAAGGGCAACAAAGCAAAACTTTTAAATTAGAGCTAGGTCGTTCAGGGGTCATGTCACACAAAGGGTCGTGGGAAATCTGGAAGTCTCTCCCCTGAAAGATTGCAGATGCTGAGAGACAATTGAGAATATCAAGACCAAGACTGATAGGTTTTTGTTAGGTCAGGGCGCCCCAGGGTCGGCTCAGGGCACCCCAGGGTTATGGAACCAAGGTGAGTAGATGGAGTTGAGATACAGAACAGCCTTGATCTAATTGAATGGTGGAACAGGCTCCCGGGGCTGAATGGCCTCCTCCTGTTCCTATCTTCACAAAACCCAAGCAAAGTCCAGATACAAGGTCCCCTCCTGCTCGTACACTGGCACTTTTTGAATTCTGATTCTGGGAGACAGCTATCTGTGTACCTACTGATAGTTAAGCTGCACAGCACCCACCCTGGCAGCAAGCCCTTTGCCCCAGTTGTTGAGAAGCTATGGGGCAGATTATCGACTCCTCTGCGCTCTGTTTTTGGACCCGGAGCGGCGGCAATGCGTTCTGGGCGGGTGGTCAGCCTCCAGCGCCCCGCGGCGATCCTCGGGTCGGGTTTAGCGGCGGCGCGGAGCAGCACACCCGGAAGAGTTGTGCCCAGTGTGCAACACCCCGGGTTGTGACACCGGCATGAGGTTTAACCTCAGCCCGACCCATCCGCCCTGCAGTGCACCCCACACTGACCGCCTGGGAAATCGGGCGGTCCACCGATATCGACAGCAGAGAGAGGTAAGTAATGGGCTTCTAAGGTAAGTGTGATAAAGTTTCTTTAACTTTTTTTTGCGATGTGTTGTGCTGGAGTGGGCAATGTTTCTGTGGCTTTTCATTATCGGTTTCTTCCCCACCCCCCCACCAGGCGTCTCTGGGAGCGCTCCCGGTCCGGCTCTTTAGCTCGGGAGTTTCCCAGGCTAACGCTCCACGAGAGGTGTACAACGCTTCCCTTAGCGCTGCACCCCGTGACTCAGGGCCCAGCCACCCAATGTTACTGACTGAGACACAAACTGTTCCCAGGCGCTAACTTTACTGTCCCGCCGCCATTACCGCCCCGAAATCAGCAAAGCCGAAAATCCAGCCTGCAATTAGGATGAGGGAGCCGGTTTCAGTGTGGTGCACTCACTTGGAGCTGGCACAGGGACACCACTCCCTCCCCCAGAATCCTAATGAGAACAGTGCCAATTTAATACAGTGGCTGGGAGGGTGGGCACTGACTTGTTGAAAGCGGCTAGCTACCGTAACTTAAATGTATAGTCTTTGCTTTTATTTGGTAATGACACACAGTGACTTGCATGAGCTGAAGTTCATCGCCTGTCTGCACAAGCCATCTCCTCGCAAAAATCAAAATTTCCACTCCATATATGGGCAGGCCCTCTGGTGTGCAACATTCTCAGGCAGATTTTATTTTAAGCTCAAAATCACTAACTGAACATCCTCTGGGACTGATGCAAGAAAGGGATCAGAGGGAATTTTGAAGCAAGTCACCAGACCATAAAGTTCAGGTGATACAAGGTCAATTGACCGTTTTGAAAGAATATCCGTGGACAAACTCCATCGGCTTTCAAGCTGAGGCTCCCCAAGGCCGTGGTCGGACTATAATCGGGTTCCAGCTCTTCCGGGTTGTTCTGGAGTTTCCAGGATTAATCTCTCGGACACTGCTGCAAGTGAACCCGGGAGATTAATGCATAGAATATCACGGGGGGGGGGGGAGTAGAGATTTGGGGGTCTTCCACCTGTCAGAAACGGGATGCTCATGAGCTGAACCTCTGAAGACATCTTCCACGGGCCTACCACTGGGTGGTTGGAGCGCTCGATCGAGCCAGGGGGAAGACCCTTTTAATACACAGATCAGGGTCCTAAGACATAAAGAGGACCCTACTGGGGGAGCGTGTGCTGTGCTCACTCTGCACTGTGCTAGCTAGTGGTCTAGCTGGTGTGACAACTACACTGGGGCCTAGAAATTCATTTGGCCCCTAAAAACAGGCACAGGGATCACGATGTGTGATCACCCCACCAACTTTGTGCTGCCTGCTGATTAACATGATTGTGGTGTTCAGCTCGACGCTGAACACGCTGTTGATTTACTGAACGCTCGGTGGGGGAGGCCCCAAGTTCGCTCGCGGCTCGCGCCAATAAAAGCTAGCCTGCATCTCTTAAAGGCAGTCTGCACCTCTTAAAGGATCAGCTCATTGAACTGGGGAAGAGAGTGAGAAGAGGAGGAAATACCATCACTCAATCTGACAGTCACAGGTCAGATACCGGCGCTGTGCGGAGTTTAGAGGGTAGTTTCGAGGCAGGATCGGCACGTGGTGAGACACTGGGCGCGAGTGGGCTGCAGCCAGGGCAGGAGCAAAGGGTAGCACAGGTGGCAGCTCCCCGGAGGGCGAGGTCACACACAAGTTCTGCTGCACAGGACTCAGATGAAGACTTCGATGGGGTGGCCTACAGAAGGCGGCTGATGGGTATGCATAACGAAATGCTTGGTGCATTGGCAGGCCTGCTCGAAAGCCTGAATGCAACTTCACGGAGCATGGAGGAGTCCAGCACCAACCTTGCACAGGGCTTTGAGCAGAGCTTGGTGCCCATGATATGCAGCGTGGAAGTGATGGGCAACTCCATTAATGCACTTGTGGACCCAACCATGATGCAGGGTCTGATGGCCGATGTCTCAGCATCCATTGCAGCTCAGGCGAAGCCCCCCAATGTCCGAGTGCTGCAGAGCAAGCTCAGACTGCTCTCATGCAAGCTCAGCTTGCTGCCACACTCAGACCGCTGCCATTGTGGCTGGGTTTACCAGTGTGGAAAGGTGCACACACTCACCAAGATGGCATCCGTGGCGGCACAGACCGGAAGTGCGCGCGCCACTTTTGTCACAAAATGGCACCCATGGCACTGAAAAATTGGCACTACGGAGCCGAATTTCTCGCCCTATCAGACTTGCTTTGGTTCTGTAGCTCAAAGGAACATTGGCTTTGTTGATCTTCCTTTTAGTGCACACATCCATTTATCGACCAGGAGGGAAAGAGAATGGGAATAGAATGGAAGGGAGGAAAGGATTTAGAAGAAAATTAGGAATGAAGACCTTGGAAACAGGCTCGAATAAATTTGTGTAACCATGGTCACAGATCAAAGGTCACTCAGCAGTGAATTCTAAATTAAAGGCCTCAGCATCAATTCTACATCTTCCATGTACAATTATCTGCTGAGCCTCCCTTAAATCTATGGAAAATGGACTCCTACTTAAAAATGTAAGTAAAGCTGAGATATACTTTTACATAGAATCTTACAACCGGCCATTCAGCCCGCTGGTCCGTGCCAGTGTTTATTTGCCACACGAGCCTCCTCCCATCCCTCGTCATCTCACCCGGTCAGCACAACCTTCTACACCTTTCTCACTCACCTACTTATCCAGCTTCCCCTTAAATGTAAAATATACTTTGATAGGATTTATATTGCAAAGGAACATCCCAAAATGCTTCACAGCTAAAGTTAGGGAAAACAGATGCCCAGCTTGGAAGGGTGAAGGTTAGAAGAGCAGATCGAAAGCTTGGTTGAAGAGATGGGTTATGAGGAGCTTATTGGGACAGTTGGAGCTTTCAAGTCTGAGAACGATAGATTTTTGTCGGGTAAGGGTATCGAAGGTTTATGGAGCAACGATGGATAAATAGAGTTAAGGTGCAGATCAGTCGTGATCTCATTGAATGGTGGAGCAGGCCTGAGGAGCAGTACTGATCCTATTGCAAGTTACAAAGAGAGGGCTCCAGGAGGTTAGGGATGGAATCCCAGAGAATCGGATTGACACAACAGAAGGTTCTGCCACCGATGGTTGTGGGTGGGAGGCGGGAATGTGTGCAGAAGGTTAGAACGAGAGAGTTTGGGATGAGATTTAAGGCTGAAGAAAATTGCAGAGATAGGGTGGAGCAAGGTCAGAGAGGGAGTCACAGACAAGGGCAAGGAGTTTGAATTGAATGCTTTTGGACATTGGGAGTCACATTTTAACAGCATCATTGAAATAACAAATCATTAAAATGTTTAATTACTTTGAACCATCTGCTGGAAGCAGTGGTCACAACAAAATCAAAGAGCTCATTGAGGAAGCAGCAGACATGTGCTGACTATACAGAGGTTCACCCGACCGGACCAGCCATTGGCCAACCATAGCTCCTACAGAGTGAAATAGCAGGAGGATTGTGCTGAGCGGCATTAGTCAGGCCCTCTGGGTGAGTAAGTCAGGCAGATGGAAATCCTGAATATCCAGTACGGAATATTCGAGATGACCACTGCAGAGTACCTGCGATTCAACATTTTAGGATTGAAGAAAAAAATGAGCATTAAATACCATATATGCATTGTGACTATTTTTCTTTGCCGTCTAATGCTGAATTTCATATTCACTTCCTTTCCGAACCACCAAAGCCACGCGGGTCAGACCATTCATGTGTCTGAGTGAGTCTGCTGGGAACGTTCATTTATACATTGGGTTGCGTGTGTTTGTGTATATGTGCACACAAGTGTGCATGCACGTTTGGATCTGGGGGGGGGGGGGGTGCAATTGTGTGTGTGGTGTTTATGTATACTGTGCTTGCATGTGTGTAGTGTACATGTGTGTATTGTGTTTGTGTGTTTGTGTAGTGTGTGTATTGTGCTTATGTGCGCTTGTATGCATGCCAGACACAAGACTCCCAAAGCAAGCGCTCTACTCGGAACTCCTTCATGGCAAACGAGCCAAAGGTGGGCAGAGGAAACGTTACAAGGACACCCTCAAAGCCTCCCTGATAAAGTGCAACACCCCTACTGACATCTGGGAGTCCCTGGCCAAAGACTGCCCTAAGTGGAGGAAGTGCATCCGGGAGGGCGCTGAGCACCTCGAGTCTCATCGTTGAGAGCATGCAGAAATCAAGCGCAGGCAGCAGAAAGACCGTGCGGCAAACCTGTCCCACCCACCCTTTCCCCCAACGACTGTTTGTCCCACCTGTGACAGAGACTGTGGCTCTCGTATTGGACTGTACAGCCACCTAAGAACTAATTTTGGGAGTGGAAGCAAGTCTTCCTCGATTCCGAGGAACTGCCTATGATGATGATATACGTGTGTAGTGTTTGTGTGTCATCATCATAGGCGGTCCCTCGTACCGAGGATGACTTGCTTCCATGCCAAAAAGGGATGAGTTTCAATGAAGGACTCGGACTACATGTTGAAGGGTGGAAGATGCCTGTGTGTGGATTTTTTTACCGTGTGGTGGCCGTTGCACACCAGCTACCACACGGGCTTGACAGAGCTAGGCCTTGGTCCAGCGGCAAGGGTTAATTGTGCATACTGTGCGTGTGTAAGGAAGAACTTGGATTTTGATAGTGCTTTTCATGATCTCAGGATATCCTAAAGCTCTTCCCAGTCAATGAGGTACCTTTGAAGTCTAGTCACTGTTATCCTCTGAATAACTGTGACACAGTAGTTCAGCAGACATACGTTGGCTGGCAGCGTGCGAGGTTTTGTCTCTATGACAGGAGAGTGCGTTGGGTTCCCACGTGTTCGCCAGTAAGTGGCTCGCCACACACTGAGAGGCTAACCCTTGACCCTGGGCAGTGCTAACCCAGACAGGGTGATAAAGAAAGGCACAGCTTTCGGCCCATGACAATGTCCGTCTGAAACACAAACTGGCTGGGCTGTGAACACGAAAGCTCGTGTGGGCGAACGCCAGAATTGAGAGGTGTACCTGCAGAGGAGCGCTTACTGTAATTGTAACAGAATGCTCTGGTGACGAGTGTGAGGAAACTAACATATTTTCACTAATTCAAGGAAAAGATTGTGAGCGCATTTGGGAATAGAAGTACAAATCTTGCATTTATGAAAAGAACTCATGTCTTGTAAATGCTGCAATAATGAGATGCGAGGGCTGTCCTATGGAGGAGAGATTGAGTAGATGAGGCCTATGTTCTCTAGAGTTAAGAAGAATGAGAGGTGATCTCACTGAAACGTATAAAATTCTCAGGAGGGCTTGACAGGGTCGATGCAGGGAGGATGTTTCCCCAGGCTAGAGGGTCTAGAACCAGGGATCATAATCTCAGGAAGAGAGGTCGACCATTTAGGACCGAGATGAGGAGAAATTTCTTCACTCAGAGGGCTGTGAATCTTTGGAATTCTCTGCACTAGAGGGCTTTCGAGGCTCAGTTGTTGAGTATATTCAAGGCTGAGATCAATAGATTTTTGGACACTAACGGAATCAAGGGATATGGGAATACGACAGGAAAGTGGAGTTGAGGTCGAAGATCAGCCAAGACCTGATTGAATGGCGGAGCAGGCTTGAGAAGCTGTACAGCCTACTCCTGCTCCTATTTCTTATGCTCTTATGAAACGCACTGCAATTTTGCAGGCTGTAAGCTCCCACAAATAGCAATGAGATACATTGGAGGAGAGAGTGAATGTTTGTGTGTGTTGTAGGAGTGTCTACAGGCGTGCATGTATACATCAGTTCTCATTAACTTTAAGTGCTCAGAAGAATCTATTATTGGACTACAAATTGGTTCAATTCCATGCAAGTAATGACTAAAGTATTTTTACATTTTCAAATTCCCTCATTTTTAAAATTAAAATGTTCTATCCAGTCATAGGGAGCAGACACACTCCTCCAGACATTCCTAAAACCAGCGCTGGCTATCAATTACAATGACCACAGGATCAGTAGGAAATGCCCCTCCCCTTGCCCTTGTGGCAGTTGCATCACACCCAACAGAAAACCGTCAAATCACACCACTCCTGAGACTAGACTGAAGCCGCAACTTCTGTCCTTCCTCATTTGCACAACTCACCATCTGTTCTCCCACAGAAACCTGTTGCTACACTCGGGAAATAGAATACAACATTTTCCCAGAACAGTCCACAAATCTGTGGAATCACTGCAATCCTCTCAGGGAGCTAAAATATTTCACCTGCAAATAGATGCGTGTGGAGGAGGGGCATTTAATTTTATAAGAACATAAGAAATTGGAGCAGGAACAGCGATACGTCCCCTCGAGCCTGCTCCGCCATTTAATACGATCATGGCTGATCTGATCATGGACTCAGGTCCACTTCCCTGCTCGCTCCCCAAAACCTCTTAATCTCTTATCAGTTTAAAAAACTGTCTATCTCTGTCTTAAATTTATTCAATGTCCCGGCTTCCACAGCTCTCTGAGGCAGGGAATAAGTGTATTAAAAGCTGGTTGTCTTCTTAGGCAGTCCCTCGAATCGAGGATGACTTGCTTCCACACCAAAAAGGGATGAGTTCACAGGTGGTTCAATGAAGGACCTGACATTCCAGGTCCCGAAATACATATTGAAGGGTGGAAGATGCCTGTGGATGGATTTTTTTAACGTGTGGTGGTCGTTGAACACCAGCCACCACACGGGATCGACAGAGCTAGGTCTTGGTCCAGTGGCAAACTGGTATCTCATGCATGAATGACACCATCGGAGTGTTGACATAGCTTGCTTCGAATCATACTTCGAGCTACACATTACCATCCTGGCCCTAGCTGGCTTCAGATCTGACTGACAGAGATCCCTTTCCTACATATTAACCCCACAGAAGGCGAGTGTATGGGATCAGCTACCTTCAGATGCTTCACAAGGTCTCCAGTGATGTCCTGTGTTGCCGACTGACTCGTTTGACAGCAGTGGAAGAAGCTGTGCAAATACTGGTCCTGTAAACAAAGCAGAAATCACGCCCGCAGTGAATTTTTGAATTGATCAGCTTCTCGCTGGAACAACACACAACTGTACACAACGTACACATGTAGGCAAACTTTACAGGTGGTGGCAGTCCGTTTCACTTCCTCCAATTTACTCAATAGTATCATTTCTGCATCTGTTTTACGAGCTTGTTATGGCCCGGACACATGCTACACCTCAATAAAGACAAGCTACAGGAGCATATCTTGGTCCATGTGATCTCCTGGAATTGGTTTGATCGCTTGAGGGCAATTTTCCAGAGTATTTTTTCCCTTATTGCCACAGGATTTTTCTGCCTCTCCCAGGAGATTACTTGGCTACAGGGCGGGGGTACGGTGTGGTCCTGATGTTCCAGGCATCCTAAGTATGGGGTAGGTCTGATGGACCAGCCGGTCTTTTCCTGACTGTTGTTTTTATATGTTGCTATGTATTTGACAGGGCATCACCAAAATGAATACCATAATTACACTGATACAAAACGGAGCCTGACAAATCAGGTAGGAAAGTGCACGTTTGATGAACAAAGCGTTCTGTGGCTTGTGCTGTAAACTAAACTACTGTTCCACATGACCTTGGTGTCTCGTTTTCTGGCTCCATTCTCCTTACTATAAAGTGGTGTGCTAGGCCTGAATGGATTAGACTAAGGGGGATACATGGGCAGTCTTGGCTTTGGTCAATATATGCCAAAACACAAGAGATGGGAACAGGCAGGTCAGAGAAAGGCAATGATCAAACAGTACCATGCTAAGGTCAGACGAGACAGTTCTGGGCAGCCAAGAGAGACACTTTGGGCCTACAGGCAGTGCAGGGAAGAGCTACAAGATCTTCTCAAGTCTGCTCACCAGTGATAGGATCTTAGTACCAAAGTATTCCAACCGTGGTCTATATGCTCTCCATCAGGCATGAAACTAAAGATCGAAGAGAGGATGGCAAGCCCAGGTTCCAGTGGTACTGAGTGCCATTCAGCACAAAGTACAAAAGAATTGTAATGCACATTGGCAAACTCAACATATACAGACCATTGACATCAAAGAAAGGACTGTGCTTTCAGTACTTACATTTATTGGAAACTAATAGTTTTGTTTGGGTATAGTTTATAAACTATTTGAATTTCAGACAAGAATTAAAAGATTCCTGCCTTAAACCTTTAGAAATGACTCCCAAGTTAGTTTTATTCAGTATCTAATAGACACCTCACCACCCATCCCCAGTGCTCTCAGCCATTTCCTCCAGAACAAGAGTCCTAAACCTATCTTCTGAGTGAAAAGATTCTGGGAGAATATCTGTACAACACTCAAAAGTGGAGTAGGCAGAAACTCAGATAGTAGAATCATATAGCATAGGAGGTGGCTCTTTGAAGAGCTATCCAATTAGTCCCACTCCTTCACTCTTTCCCAGTATCCCTGAAAATGCTTCCTTTTCAAATATTTATCCAATTCCTTTTTGAACGTGACTATTGAATCTGCTTCCACCACCCCTTCAGGCAGTGCATTCCAGATCTTAACTCGCTGCGTGGAAAGATTTCTCATCTCCCTTCTGGTTCTTTGGTCAATTAACTTAAATCTGTGTCCTCTGGTTATCAATCCTCCTGCAAGTGGAAACAGTTTCTCTCTATCTTCTCCATCAAAACCCTTTATAATTTTGAACACCTCAATTATAATACCCATTAACTGTCTCTGCTCTAAGAAGAGCAATCCCAATTTCTCCAGTCTCTCCACATACTTGAAGTCCTTCATCCCTGGAACCATTCTAGTAAGTCTCCTCTGCACCCTCGCCAAGGCCTTGACATCCTTCCTAAAGTGTGGTGCCCAGAATTGAACACATCATCCTCAACATATCTTCCCTTGATAGCCTCTACCTTCACATAGGCATCTGTAAAATTGAACCGTACCTTAACATTGGAGATACTGACCTCTGTGTAAATCGTGGATACCAAGTGATTTTTCACTTTCAGCAAGGGTTTCCCTCCATCTACCCATTTAATGTCAGGAATCGCATGCTGCAGAATTCAAGAAAAAAATGAAAGAGATCAGCATTTATATAGCATCTCAGAACATTGCTAAATGCTTCACATACAATGAACTAGTTTGGAGAGCAGGCACTGTTTGATCCAGGTATGGCAGCCATCGTTCAGAGAGATGGACCCACAACCATCTGTGGGATGAATGGTCAGGTCATGAGTTTCTTGAGGGTGGAATGTTGGCCAGGACAGCGAGAGAAAGCCTGTGCTGTTCAAACAGTGCCATGGGATGTTGTAGTACCTCCCTAAAGTAGTAGATGGAGCCCTGTTTAAAGTCTCATACGAAGGACGATGCAACACTCCCTCGGCACTGCACTGGACTCTCAGCTGAGATGACATGGTCAAGCCCTAGAGTCGGAGTTGAACCCACGAACTTCAAACTCACAGGTCAGAATGCCACCAACTGAGTCAAGCCGGCAATGACAAGAGCAACAAAAGTTGAACAAATACTATCGCATTCTGCACTGTTGCAAGTTTACATCGGATATTTATCGAAGCTAAGATCTCTCCAAAGAAAACTTATTGTAGGACCATAATTTAGCTCTGCAATGGCTCCATTTAGTGAGTATGTTAATTACGCAGAGCAAGACGGGCCATGTGTGGACAATTCAGCTGTATTGAGATTGGAGGTGTTACAAATCGCTTGTGTGCTCCTGAGTCAGGGAATTGGCAGGAAAGAAATTCATTAGGGTTCCCACTCATGGTCATTACCCAGTAACCCCTGCAATGTGAACACGATGAAGCTAGCCCATGATGCCCACCAGAGCCGGTATATGAATCTTGGGTACCAAGAACATTAAGGGGTTCCTCTGCACCTCCGCCAACGCCCCCTCCCCCCACCTCCGATCCATTATAACTGTGTAGTAAAATGCATGAAGAAATAGACCCATAGAATATTTACACCTTGATAATAAAGCCAACCATACCACAATATATGATGCTTCAATTAAACTGGTCCAGCAATTGTATTTAGCTTTGCTTCATTATGGTGAGTTTCAACGGGGGCCCCATATTTGGATTGGCTCCTGGGAATGGGTCCATGGACACCCAGTGCCCTTCCCCAATGGGTAAATTCCCAGAAGGCAGACACTAACTGGCCATGACCACACATGAATAATGGACCCTTGAGCAAGGAGTTGGAGGATGACACATGGCAGAAACTAACCCCTGTTCGGAATCGGTGAGCTGGACAAAAACAAACCAACAATATTTAGCGGAGTGGCGCACCAATAGAAAAAGAGCATGTTTGCTTTAACCTTCGGGGCATCTTACTGCAGGTGGATACTTCATTCCTGCCCCGACCAGCAAAACTCGCAGCACCACAGCTGTACCATGACTGAACTAGCACAAGCTCTACTCATGGCGAGGCAGCTGGCTCTGTGCAACAAGCACACAGACTAGCTACGATGATTTGAAATACCTTGGACACAAGCCAAGCCAAGCCCAAGTCATGTGAATACTGGCCCGTGACATACAACTCAATTTTGACATTTATTTTGCGCAGTATAAGCGAAGCTATCATTCTCCTGTTCGGACTACAAACACAGGCTTCTGGGCAGCTTTGGGCTTCAGTAATCTGCTCCAGTCTGGGGGCAGGAATCCGTGCAGCAACTAATCTTGTGTTTACATTTTTGCTCATCTGTCCTGCAGCTTAAGAAACCGAGGCTGCTGAGAAGGGGAAGGACTGGCATCAAACGGCAGAGAGAGCTGTGTTAATTGGATCATTTGAACTGGTGCACATGATCAAATCATCGGCATTAGTCAATGCAAGGTCCCAGTGTTCTCCACCACAGTAGACTTTTCACAAAGACACACCTTTTCCTGTTAGCTGGCCTAAATATGACCTTGGCCTACTTCACATCGTAATCTTGTGCCATCTGTCTTTCCCCTCACATGACACAGTAGTAATTGTAGCTGAAACACTGGTTTTGTCAACAGAAGTCACTGCAAGCTGGAGAAACAGCACCGAGTGGGAATATGTACACTCCATGGGAAAGGACTTGGGATGCTATCGAAGACTAACAGGGCCTCAGGCTTTTTGGCCATTGATAAAATACTTGGGCGTTGCTGTCAGAAAACAGAAATCATCGAGAGCTTCAGGCCATTTAGTGGTGTGGAATAAACAAAATCATTACACAGTTCAATTTACAACACTGCAGCCTTTCAATCCCAAGCTGAGCTAGCCTGAAATACTTTGCTGAAAGTGTAGTCAGTTTGTGCACAGCAAGATCTCACAAAGTGAGTTAAGTGAGCAGTTGATCTGTATTTGGTCGTGCTGGTTGAGGTATGAATATTGACAAGGAATGCTCCTCCAACAGGCAGAAAGGGTGTCAGCTTCACACCTCATGCAAAAGAGTGCACCTCCACCAATGCAGCACTCCCTCAGTGCTGCACTGAACTGTCAGCGTAGGTTACATGCTCCAGATAAACAGCATACAAGGCCAATGATGTACATTGACGCACTCATCTCTCCCGCTCCGATTGTCTTTCGTCATGGCACCAGTTCCCAGTCTGGGCATACGACCCAATAGGCATCCCCTAACCGCCCCAACTAATTAGGCAGAGACACTATGCTCTCCACCCATTGACCCAGCTGCCCATTATGTGCCACCTCCCCCTCCTGACTTTCCTCATTGCTCCCCCACACTTGAACCCCAGTCTCTTTTTTGTTTTATTCGTTCATGGGGTGTGGGTGTTGCTGACAAGGCCAGCATTTTTTGCCCATTCCTAACAGCCCTCGAGAAGGTGGTGGTGAGCCGCCTTCTTTAACCACTTCAGTCCGTGCGGTGAATGTGTGTCCACATTGCTGTTGAGTGGGGGGGGTGGGGGGGGGGGTGGAGGAGGACAGGGATGACGAAGGAACGGCCGATATAGTTCCAAGTCAGGATGGAGGATGGTGTGTGTCTTGGAGAGGAACGTGGAGGTGGTGGTGTTCCCATGCACCTGCTGCCCTTGCCCTTCTAGATGGTAGGGTCGCAGGTTTGGGAGGTGCTGCCGAAGAAGCCTTGGTGAGTTGCTGCAGTGCATCTTGTAGATGGTACACACTGCAGCCACGGTGCGCCGGTGGTGGAGGGAGTGAATTTTGAAGGTGGTGGATGGGATGCCAATCAAGAGAGCTGCTTTGTCCTGGATGGTATCGAGCTTCGAGTGTTGCTGGAGCTGCATTCATCTAGGCAAGTAGAGAGTATTCCATCACACTCTTGACTTGGGCCTTGTAGATGGTGGAAAGGCTTTGGGAAGTCAGGAGGTGAGACACTTGCTGCAGAATACCCAGCCTCTGACCCGCTCTTGTTGCCACAGTATTTATGTGGTTGGTCCAGTAAAGTTTCTGGTCAATGGTGACCCCCAGGATGTTGATGGTGGGGGATTCGGTGATGGTAATGCTGTTGAATGTCAAAGGGCTGTGGTTAGACTCTTGCTTGTTAGAGACAGTCATTGCCTGGCACTTCTCTGGTGTGTATGTTACTTGCCACTTATCAGCCCAAACCTGAATGTCGTCCAGGTCTTGCTGCATGCTGGCATGGACTGCTTCATTATCTGAGGAGTTGTGAATGGAACTGAACACTGCAATCATCAGCGAACATCCCCACTTCTGACCTTATGATGGAGGGAAGGTCATTGATGAAACGCTGAAAATGGTTGGGCCTAGGACACTGCCCTGAGGAACTCCTGCAGCGATATCCTGGGGCTGTGATGATTGACCTCCAATCACCACAACCATCTTCCTTTGTGCTAGAGCCAGTGGAAGGTTTCCCCCGATTCCCATTGACTTCAGTTTTACTAGGGCTCCTTGATGCCACACTCGGTCAAATGCTGCCTTGATGTCAAGGGCAGTTACTCTCACCTCACCTCTGGAATCCAGCTCTTTTGTCCATGTTTGGACCAAGGCTGTAATGAGGTCTGGAGCCGAGTGGTCCTGGCGGAACCCAAACTGAGCATCTGTGAGCAGTTATTGGTGAGTAAGTGCCGTTTGATAGCACTGTCGACGACACCTTCCATCACTTTGCTGATGATTGAGAGTAGACTGATGGGGCGGTAATTGGCCAGATTGGATTTGTCCTGCTTTTTGTGGACTGGACATACCTGGGCAGTTCTCCACATTATCGGATAAATGCCAGTATTGTAGCTGTACTGGAACAGCTTGGCTAGAGGCGTGGCTAGTTCTGGAGCACAAGGCGTTAGCATAACAGCCGAGATGTTGCCGGGGCCCATAGCCTTTGCTGTATCCAGTGTGCTCAGCCGTTTCTTGATATTACGCGGAGTGAATCTAATTGGCTGACTACGGACTTCTGTGATGGTGGGGACCTCAGGAGGAGGCCGATATGGATCATCCACTCGGCACTTCTGGCTGAAGATGGTTGTAAACGCATCAGACTTGTCTTTTGCACTTGCGTGTTGGGCTCCGCCATCATTGAGGATGGGGATATTCATGGAGCCTCCTCCTCCCGTTAGTTGTTTAATGGTCCACCACCATTCACGACTGGATGTGGCAGGACTGCAGAGCTCTGACCTGATCCGTTGATTATGGGATCACTGAGGCTGAGGCTGCCACATCCCCTGAGTCAAAGGTGAAAGTGAGTGGGTCGGAGGCAGGTTGGGGTCGGGGTTCACATTTTTTCAACTTTCACTTCCCCCCCCTCCCCCCACACCATCCAACCCACCCGTTCTTACCTCAGAAAATTCCAGCCATCAAATTTAAAATCCTTTTCCATAATCCTTACTCCAGTCTCTCTGCACCCCATCTCCACAATCTCCTCCAGCCCGATATCTCCTTTCTAGATTCTTGTTGTTATGATGCAAATCTCCTGCCCATCCCCCCCGCCCCCTTACCCATTCTCCACCCCCCCACCCCCGCCGCCCCTGGTGAGGTAAGGGAGAGATACAAACAACCTCCGGCAGTCTCTGTCTAACTCTCCAATTCCCCCCATTTTCAACAATCTTCTGAAAAACCATCTCTTCAACTAAGCTTGAAGTCTCCCCTACTGATCGATCACTTGCTGGATTGGCATTCATTTGCATATGCCTATTTTGGAATGTTCTTTGCCCTTCCTTGTATGTGAGGTGTGATTGCTGGCTGCTTGACATATTGTTAAGGGAATGTCTCTAAATTCCGTACTCAAACTGATAGAATCATCGACAACTGCTGCAGTGAATGAACATTTACAAGTGCTTTTATTGGATCATTGCACATCTCACCTTCTTGTTATCTGGATCATGATGGCCCAGGTATCCAGGAGGAAGGTTCGAAGATACTGGCAACTGCTGCTCAGATGTAACCACTCTACCATCTTTCATCAACGGCAGCCAAGCATAACCAACTAAATAAAGTACAAAAGAATCCGGTCACAAGGAACGTAACACTCAGACGCTGGGCTCCACAGCACAGCAGCCAATCCAATGTAATAAAACCTGTATACTGGAAAAGCCAATGTATAAGCCACCTCCTTACACATGTCACTTTGATTCCAAAAGTGTCCAAAATCATAATAATCACATGACAAAACAACACAAAGATGAGACATTACACTCAGTTTCAGATGATTGTGTATTACGAACCAGTTCATTATAATCGAGCCAATCTGATTAACATTTAGTAAAAATGATGAAGGTCTTCAGTTATGCTAAATGCTTGAAAGTTACACCTGAAACTGTATGTGGTGCTGAAATTGCAAAAAAAAGGCTAAAATGTATCTCTCTTTAGAAGTCTGCCATTCTAGTGTGGGTTTAAAATGATAGAACAAATGAATTCTTATTCAGAACTTGTTAGAACTACGATATTTAAATCTTACCATCAGCTTTATTTACATGAATCATACCTGACTGAAAGAATGTACAATATCACAAATGGGACAACCTGTAACCATTCTAACACATTGCTAACTTCCTCCAAACACCTGGGACTGTACAGCACTGTCGACACCAGGCAGTGAGCAAGTATAATGGGCAATAAGTACTGCCTTCCCAAAAACAAAACAAGGTATAAACCCTGGGTACGTTACATGTAATGGCAGCAAAAGCATAGCTCGGTGGAGAGGTGTACTGAGCCCGACACTCACTAAGTCGAGTCACTGCGATTCCGTTGTATGCTTACATAAACAGATGCTGTTTTTAAATAATAACATTTTGGGCATTTATATAGTGCCCTTCACAACCTCAGGATGTCCCAAAGTGCTTTGCAGCCAATTAAGTACTTTTGAAGTGTTGTCATGTTGGAAATGCAGCAGCCAATTTGCGCACAGCAAGCTCCCACAAACAGCTATGTGCTAATGACCAGATAAGCTGTTTTTAAATAATATTGGTTGAGGGACAAATTTTGAACAGGGCACCAGGGAGAACTCCACTGCTCTTCTTCGCAATAGTGCCATGGGATCCTTTATGTTCACCTGAGAGGGTAGATGGGGCCTTGGTCTAATGTCTGCTCCGACAGTGTAGCACTCCCTCAGCATTGCACTGGAGTGTCAGCTAGACTATGTGCTCACGTCCCTGGAGTAGGGCTCGAACCCACAACCTTCTGATTCAGAGGTCAGAGTGCTATCCACTGAGGCTACCCCTAAAGAAAGGCCCCACAATTTACAGAATTGCTTTCAACCTTCAGCTTTATAGTAGGCTTCACATATTAGTAGTTTCCAACTCAGTCAGTATTTGTACAATAGACATTTTATCTAAATCCAAGTTCAGATGATGCACGGAGTTGTAAACCAAAGGAAATAAAATCCCATTTTCCCCCAAATTGGACAGTGACCCCAACCATCTCATATCACTTGACAATGAATGTTGGGAGCATGCTCTTTCACCATGGGCACCATCACAGACGAGCCTTCTCGTGTCTCCACCAGCTGTCTACACGAACACTCATTCCATGGCTGATGTCTTCTCTCCCTAGCCCAGAGATGCTGAGGGTAGCTATACCATCTCCCTTTAGCTGAGATAAGCTAACTCACTGCTCTGCAGGGCTCAGTATACTTGGCCACCGATCAATGCTTCTGCTGCCATTAAATGTAATGTACCCAGGGTACATACCTTGGGAAGGCAATACTTATTGCCCATCCATAGTTGTCCTGAGGGTATGAAAAGTCAACCGTAGTGTGCACGATTGGAGTCACAGGTAGGCCCAGACCAGGCAGGGGTAACACGTTCCCTTGCCTAAAGGGCAGTAGTGAACAACAAAATGCTGGTTTTTATGGTCACTGCCAGGTTTATCAGCCCACACATTATCAGATTTACTTAATTCAATTTCACAACTTGCTATGGTGGGATCTGAACTCTCAACCTCTAGGTTACTGGTCCAGTACCAGAGCCCTGTACCACTGGGCTACCAAACCCATGGTATTTAATACAACAAAGCTAATAATCAGTAATGATTATCGATATGCAACGATATTAAAGGTCAGTGCAGACACTATCTCAGTGCTACTTTTAGTCACATGGCTGACCTCACACTTACCCTGCGACTCAATATTTTCACGTTTCTTGGTTGTCCCTTTGCTGTTTATGTCACAGCTGATGTGGTAAAAGCTGAACAGTAGGTGATGCTTCTCGTGGAGATGTACGGGCAGCTCAATTTTAATCTACAAGAATATTGAAACACCAACTGAAAGGATGCTCGACATTAAAGGCTGTAGAGAAGCGATTACTTCACTTTCTACGCAGAAAACAAAACACATCGATTTACCTCATTATAGAACTCCGGACTCTGCTGGTGATGCAAAACTGTCGCACAAACTTTGTTTGTGAACACAGGATCTCCTGGCCTGCCGTAGATACACTGAGGACAATTGTTAAAAGGTGAATGCTCAGTAGCACCTCTTCAACATATACTACAGCATTAAACACGCAAAACAATACTGATGGCAGATTAACCGTTGGATACGGAGATCTGCAAGTTATCACCAATAATATTCAATCAATAACACAACCTGAAGTGAGAGTGATGTGTGATACATAACTGGAGTCATAGACCTTCTCTGTCCCATATACCCAGCTCAGTGGACCAGTATAAACCTGCCCAAAATACAAGATACCATCATAGGAACAGGAGGAGGCCATTCAGCCCTTCGAGCCTGCGTCCCCATTCAATTAGATCATGGCTGACCTGTACCTCAACTCCAGTTACCCGCCTTATCTCCAATATCTCTGGATACCTTTATCGAACTAAAATCTATCATTCTCAGTCTCGAAAGCTCCAACTGTCTCCCAGAATCCACAGCATTTTGGGGGAAGAAAATTCTAGATTTCTACTATCCTTTGTGAGAAAAACTGCTTCCTGATTTCACTCCGAAATGGCTTAACTCTAATTTTCAGATTTGAAGATGATGTCTCCTTGTTCTAGATTCCCCCAGCAGAAGAAATAGTTTCTCTGTATCAACCCGATTGAACCCAGGATGCTGGTCTGTCACCTTTTAATTAACCCGAAAGTGTCAGGATTTCTTTCACAAGCACAATGTTTACTTCATTAGTGAATAAAATCTGCATGACTCACTCACAACAGTCACTTACGAGTTACAGATTCCTTCACACCCTACTTGACTTCCAAAACAGCATTTCCATGTGATCGGAAATGTAACACACATCACCTGTGGCCTGCAATATGGGAGGCATTTTCAATTCATTACTTCATAAACTGCAATCAATCTATAGCATGTACTGCAGTAACTGGCCAAAACTCTGAGCAGCACCTCCTAAACCCGCGACGACTGTCGAGAAGGACAATGGCAGCAGGCGCATGGGAACACTATCACCTCCACGTTCCATACCGAGTCACACACCATCCCGACTTGGAAATATATCGCTGTTCCTTCATCGTCGCTGGGTCAAAATCCTGGAACTCCCTCCCTAACATCATAGGCAGTCCCTTGAACTGAGGATCACTTTTTTCCACGTCATAAAGTTCACAGGTGTTTCAATGAAGGACCTAAAATTCCAGATCCCAAATTAAATCTTGAAGGGTGGAGGATGCCTGTGCCTGGATTTTTTTTAATGTGGGGTGGCCGTTGCACACCAGCCACCACACGGGCTTGACAGAGCTAGGTCTTGGTCCAGTGGCAAGGATTATCCAAGACAACGGGAGACCAGCTCTGCTGCACGGACCTAGTGCGCACACATATCGCAGTGTGGGCTGGCCCGTGCTGCCCCTGGACCCCGAACTCATGCCTCCCCTAGTCCCCGATCACATCCCTCTACAGTCTCTTGCCACTCCTTCGTCCCAACCTCACTGCTCCTGCTGTACCCGCCCATGCTTCAATCACCCTAACAGCACTGTGGGAGCACCTTCACCACACGGACTGCAGCGGTTCAAGGTAGCAGCTCACTATCACCTTCTCAAGGGCAATTAGGGATGGGCAATAAATGCTGGTCTTGCCAGTGACGCCCACCTCCCAGGAACGAATATAAAAAAAACACTGACCTCTTTTTATGGTTTAAAATGTGAAGCGAATAACAAAATCCATAAGGTGGAGATTTTGGGATAGGAAACTAAGTCGAGCTCTGACTCGAGAAACACATAACCCACATTACTCGGCCTGAAGTACTGCACCTGCTACTATCAGTTGTTTCCCATATCTTGCGACAGACCCTCGTGCGTCCATGGTGCTGCTGCTAAGTTCCAACCTGGGGTTGAACCATTACCTTCACTCTAAGATGTTCCTTACCTCTGTTCAATACAAACTTTGAGTTTCAGGTTATTGTTAACAAAATATGTCTGTGCAGTTTAAATGACAATCTTGGCAGTTGTTGAAGCATTAAAACATTTTCCTTTTGGTTGGGGTGACTCACTTCGCTTTAAAACCCATCTCCCAGGACGACTGACCCCTGTGCTCGCTGACCTACATTGGCTCCTGTCTCACCGACGCCTCAGTTTTAAAATTCTTATCCCCGTGTTCACATCCCTCTATGGCCTCGCCCCTCCCTATCTCTGCATCTTGCTCCAGCCCTGGAACCCTCTTGACATCACCGCGCTCCTCCAATTCTGGCCTCTTGTGCATTCCCAATTTCCTGTGAGCCACACCACTGCCAGCCGTGCTTTCAGCCATCTGGGCCCCAAGCTCTGGAATCCCCTCCCCATACCACTCGATCTCTCCAGCTCTCTCCACTACAGTAAGACCCTGCATAAAACCTACCTATTTGGCCAAGCTTTTGATCACCCATTCCAGTATCATCTTCTTTGGCTCAGTTTCAATTTTTTTCTGAGTAAGTTTCTGTGAAGCACCTTAGGATGTTTTACTTTGTTAAAGGCATTATATAAAGGCAATATGTTGTTGTTGAAATGAGGACCGAATGCCCGGGACAATCTCTGGACAAAAAAGGAACTTTGCTACCAAGTTAATCACTGAATCAAATCTATATTCCAAGCAAAAGATGTTTACTGCCATGCATTATTGCGATTTTGAGTTCAGTGATATATAGGCTTTACTGGACTTCCAGTCACCATGTTAACACCTTGTAGAATGGAAGCAGATTTGGAGCTATGCAAAATAAATCACTGCATTTGATCTACATTTGTTCCAAACTGCACTAACACTGTATGGATTTTAAAGAATATTAACCAGGGTTCTAGGATCTCGGCCAATGTTGAGCCAGTTACATTCTACAGTTCTTTGCATTTACATTACGTCATCATAAACCAGTGGACCCGAATAAAGCAAACTCCATCCTTATTGCCTGGGATTACAGGATTGGTGTGTTGGGGAATCACGTTGCTGAATTACATTTGTATCCACCACCTATCCAACCCCCAACCCTTGGACATTGCAAATCACCGGCTTTGAATGTCATATACAGTATCTGTACAATGCATGCTGAGCACTGACCCACTCACCTTCAACGGGTGTGATTTTTCTCCATCAGAATCCCTGACCTCCACACAGACTGCAATGTTCCTCGCCTGGGCAGCGGGGATGGGAGGGAGAGAGAGAGAGAGAGTAACATCAGTACAAAAAGCAGTCCGTTAAGTATACAGGGATTTGGTAAATGAGGGGACTATGGTCTTTTAGAAATTGGCTAATAACTGCTTGGACCACTCTACCTTAGCAAAGGTCTTCTGGTTGTCGTATTTCAGTTGAATGGGGTAAACATACAAATGGTTCTTGAAGCTGGTGAAGGGGTACATGTATTTTGCAATATCTGGAACAAATTCTTCAACTTCAAATGATACACAGCTGCAGCTGGACTCGTCAAACGGTTTCACGGGGATATAGGATGATGTGACACAATCTAAACAGGCCAAGACAGTCGGGTTTTAGAGCCACGTGGCTGCCAAAAGTTAACATGCGTCGGCTTAAAAAGGAAAGCTGAACCGAGCCAGACTTTACTCACTGGAGATGTCAGGAGGAACACACTCGATAGTAACGTCAAAGTTTCCTGGAATCACCTGAAGTTTGGAAATCTTCTCTGCCCTAAGTCAATACATCAGAGAGAAATGTAAATATAACTATATATTATACATGAATAACCCAAATTGGTAGCAATTGTTCACAATTGAGTGCTTTGCTAGGCCACTTCGTAGGGCATTAAGAATCAAGCACATAGCGTGGGACAGGAGTCACCCATAGCCCTGGCTGGGTAGGGGGTTGGCACGTTCCTTCCCTGAAGGGCATCAGTGAACCGACTGGGTTTTAAACAATAGCTTACGCAGTCATTGTCAGGTTTGTCAGCCCACAGACTACCAGATCTATTGCCCTGGCCAATATTTATCCCTCAACCAACATCCCTGAAAACAGATAACCTGGTCATTTCCTCATTGCTATTTGTGGGAGCTTGCTGTACGCAAATTGGCTGCCGCATTTGCTACATTACAACAGTGACGACACTTCAAAAGTACTTAATTGGCTTGAAAGCACTTTGGGACGTCCTGAGATCATGAAAGGTGCTATAGAAATGCAAGTTTGTTCTTTCTTATTGAATTCAATATCACATCTTGCCATGAGCTTGGAACTGTAAACCTCTGGGTTTCTAATCCAATATCATAACCACTATGCTTCCCCATCTATCACAATTAATACAGTGTCCCACTCACCAGCTATATCATAAATTAAAGAAAATGCTTTATTATATTAAAATCAATTCCACTTTGAAGACTTTGGTCAGTTTGCATAGTTGTATGCCTGACTACCAACATCCCAGTCAGTTAAGCCTTAGGGTCATATGACTCGCTCAGCTGAAACTTGCCTCTCGCTGCTCACTAATGTTGATAGTCATCCTCTTAAATAAAGGAGGATGTGAGGCAGTGAGCTGTCAGAAAGATCACAAAAGGTGGAATGAGCCTGTGTCAGGCAGATGACATTTAAGGTTGATAAATTCAGTATGATGCAAGTGGGTGGGGCCAATGTTAAACATGTATATACCAGAGCTCTGTACTAAAGCCGCTTGAGCAGAAGAGAGAGATGTTACCGTGCCTGAATCTTTGAAGATTCATGATCAGTGCCACAAGGTTATAGTAAAGGCTAATAGCATATAGCTAGAATATTCAACATAAAATTGTGTGCAGTGTTGGTCCCCTCACATAGTTGGAGATACAGAAGGCCTGTTATAGGTTCAGAAGAGTGCCAATAGAATGATACCATCTGTCAAAGCCCTTAGTTATCACAACAGGCTAGGAGAGCTGTGTTTTTTAATCTGGAAAAGTGCAGCCTTTGGGAAGATTTGATTGAGACAGTTAAAATGAAGGGATTATACTCAGTCCGTGTGGATAGACGATTTGAATCAGAGTTTAGCAAGAACCAGGGGCCATGCGTATAAGCCACGTTAAGTGTAGAACTAGGTTAGATGTTCGGAGGGTCATGGACTGTTGTGATATGTTGCTGGCTCATGCAATAAGTGACTGCAAGCACTCAAAAGGGAACTGAATGGGTCACTGGCTGAGGCTGATATCACCGTGTACAAAACATAAGTGGGCTGCTCGGAAATATGTCTTATGGTCACTGCAGTCTCCTGGAACTCATTCCGAGATCAGAGGAGAATTCCACAACATGATTTTCCTATGAAGGAGTCTGTTCCTCTCTCAATATGGCTGTTGGTGAGTGGGTTTGGGGAGGGGGGGGGGGGGGGGGGGGGGTGGGGCTTGGGCACACGGCGGGGGGGAGGTGCTTGTGTGTGTTCATGATGCGTAATTGAAAATTGACTATGGGGCAGGTACAATGGATTAACTGGTCTTTCCCGGTGTGTCATGTTTGTAAACAAAACATACAAGGAATTAATTTATTTAGCGGAGTATTCTACTCATCCACCACATATTGCGAAGTGTTATGAAGGCACGCATCTTTGTAATCATCAACACTAACAGCTACCATTTTTCTATTTCAAACTGCTAAGTAGGCACAGACAGGAAACTGTGCATACAGCCAACCATTCCTATCCACATCATCACTGGAGCCAAACATTACAATATCACTGGAAGCGATGGCACGGCCTGTACTGTGTGCTATTAAGTGTAAAACAGTGACAAGGTCTGACAGACAAACTTGCAGCAGTACAAATGCAATTTTTTATAATATTTAAACACATCAGCCACTGGTAGGATAGTACTGGCGGGGCAACACCACTAAAAAAATACAACAGGCTAGTTCCCTGCATTATCGTTAAGATCAAGGTCAATAAGTTCAACATCATCATTGTAGTCACCATCATCATCAATACCACCACCATCAATACCACCACCATTGTCATAAAAACACCATAACACCATCATCAATATCATTAACAACGCCATCAATAACGCCGCCATCGTCAATAACGCCATCATCTATAACACCATCAACATCATCATCATCTTTTTTATAAAGCACCTTAAGCTAGATAAACCTTCCAAAGAGTTTCTCAGAAGTTTAAGGAAAACAGACAAGTAACACAACAGAGCAGCAGTAAGGAATAACCTGCGAAAAAATATTTCACTTTAAAAGCAATTAACGATGAACATAATTGGTCAATGTGGACAAGAAAGCAGATACAATCTACTTCAATTTTCAGCAGATATTTGATCAGGAGCCAGATGGTTGCTTCAAATAAGATTAAGGCTCAAGAAATTAACGGTGAACTAACTATATGGTTGACTCTTAACTGCCCTCTGAAATACCACTCAGTTGTACACAACCGCTACAAAAAACAATAAGAATAAAACCGGATGGACCACCCGGCATCGACCTCGGCACTGGGTACAGACATGACGACAGCACACCCAGCCCAGTTGACCCTGCAAAGTCCTTCTCACTAACATCTAGGGACTTGTGCCAAAATTGGGAGAGCTGTCCCACAGACTAGTCAAGCAAAAGCCTGACATAGTCATACTCACAGAATCATACCTTTCAGCCAATGTCCCAGACTCCTCCATCACCTTCCCTGGGTATGCCCTGTCCCACCGGCAGGACTGATCCACCCGAAGTGGTGACACAGTGGTATACAGTCGGGAGGGAGTGGTCCTGGGAGTCCTCAACATTGGGTCCGGACCACATGAAGTCTCATGGCATCAGGTCAAGCATGGGCCAGGAAACCTCCTGCTGATTACCACCTACCGCCCTCCCTCAGCTGATGAATCAGTCCTCCTCCATATTGAACACCGCTTGGAAGAAGCACTGAGAATAACAAGGGCACAGAATGTACTCTGGATGGGGGGCTTCAATGTCCATCACCAAGAGTGGCTCGTTAGCACCACTACAAACCGAGCTGGCCGAGTCCTGAAGGACACAGCTGCCAGACTGGGCCTGCGGCAGGTGGTGAGAGAACCAACACGAGGGAAAAACCTAACTGACCTCGTCCTTACCAACCTACCTGTCGCAGATGCATCTGTCCATGACAGCATTGGTAGCAGTGACCACCGCACAGTCCTTGTGGAGACGAAGTCCTGTCTTCACACTGAGGACACCCTCCATCGTGTTGTGTGGCACTACCACCGTGCTAAATGGGACAGATTCAGAACAGATCTAGCAGCTCAAAACTGGACATCCATGAGGAGCTGTGGGCCATCAGTAGTAGCAGAATTGTATTCTACCACAATCTGTAACCTCATGGCCCAGCATATCCCTCACTCCACCATTACCATCAAGCCAGGGGACCAACCCTGGTTCAATGAGGAGTGCAGAAGAGTATGCCAGGAGCAGCAGCAGGTGTACCTAAAAATGAGATGATAAACTGGGGAAACTGCAACACAGGACTACATGTATGTTAAACAGCAAAAGCAGCATACTATAGACAGAGCTAAGCGATCCCACAACCAACGGATCAGATCATAGGTCTGCAGTCCTGCCACATCCAGTCATGAATGGTGGTGGACCATTAAATAACGAACGGAAAGCGGAGGCTCCATGAATATCCCCATCCTCAATGATGGCAGAGCCCAGCACGCGAGTGCAAAAAACAAGGCTGAAGCATTTACAACCATCTTCAGCCAGAAGTGCCGAGTGGATGATCCATATCGGCCTCCTGCTGAGGTCCCAACCATCACAGAAACCAGTCTTCAGCCAATCCGATTCACTCCACGTGATAAGAAAAGGCTGCGTGCACTGGATTCAGCAAAGGTTATCGGCCCCGGCAACATCCCGGCTGTCGTGCTGAAGACGTGTGCTCCAGAACTATCCGCGCCTCTAGCCAAGCTGTTCCAGTACAGCTACAACGCTGGCATCTATCCAACATTGTGGAAAGCTGCCCAGATATGTCCTATCCACAAAAAGCAGGACAAATCCAATCTGGCCAATTACCACCCCATCAGTCTACACTCAATCACCAGCAACGTGATGGAAGGTGTCGTCGACAGTGCTATCAAGTGGTACTTACCAATAACCTGCTTACCGATGCCCAGTTTGGGTTCCGTCAGGACAACTCGGCTCCAGACCTCATTACAGCCTTGCTCCAAACATGGACAAAAGAGCTGAATTCTAGAGGTGAGGTGAGAGTGACTACCTTTGACATCAAGGCAGCATTTGACCGAGTGTGGCATCAAGGAGAACAAGTAACACTGAAGTTAATGAGAATCAGGGGGAAAACTCTCCACTGGCTGGAGTCATACCTAGCACAAAGGAAGATGGTTGTGGTTGTTGGAGGACAATCATCACAGCCCCAGGATATCGCTGCAGGAGCTCCTCAGGGCAGTGTCCTAGGCCCAACCATCTTCAGCTGTTTCATCAATGAACTTCCCTCCATCATAAGATCAGAAGTGGGGATGTTCACTGATGATTGCAGTGTTCAGTGTCATTCGCAACTGCTCAGATAATGAAGCAGTCCATGCTCACATGCAGCAAGACCTGGCAATGACCATCTCCAACAAGCGAGAGTCTAACCACCTCCCCTTGATATTTAACTGCATGACCATCACCGAATCCCCCACCATCAACATACTCGGTGTCACCATTGTCCAGAAACTTAACTGGACCAGCCACATAAATAATGTGGCAACAAGAGCAGGTCAGAGGCTGAGTATTCTGTGGCAAGTGTCTCACCTGCTGACTTCCCAAAGCCTTTCCCCCATCTACAAGGCACAAGTCAGGAGTGTGATGGAATACTCTCCACTTGACTGGATGAGTGCAGCTCTAACAACATTCAAAAGCTCAACACCATCCAGGACAAAGCAGCCTGCTTGATTGACACCCCATCCACCACCTTCAACATTCACTCCCTCCACCACCGGCGCACTGTGGCTGCAGTGTGTACCATCTACAAGATGCACTGCAGCAACTCGCCAAGGCTTCTTCGGCAGCACTTCCCAAACCCACAACCTCTTCCACCTAGAAGGACAAGGGCGGCAGGCACGTGGGAGCATCACCACCTCCACGTTCCCCTCCAAGTCACTAACTTGGAAGTATATCCCCATTCCTTCATTGTCGCTGGGTCAAAATCCTGGAATTCCCTCCCTAACAGCACTGTGGGAGTACCTTCACCACAAGGACTGCAGTGGTTCAAGAAGGCGGCTCACCACCACCTTCTCGAAGGCAATTAGGGATGGGCGATAAATACTCACCTTGGAGAGTGATGCCCACATCTCCTGAACAAATAAAATAAAACTAACTGGTTTGGAAAAAAACCTGATTTAGCAATGGAAAGGACTTGCTAAAAAAAAAATGCATAAAGCTCTGCCGAGGCCAGTTCCAGAAGTATCTATTCTAGGTCCTTTACTGAAAATATTATTCATGAGAAAACGTGACACCCTGTACATTACACAGCTCACCCCTCAGTAATGTGACACCTGTACATTACACAGCTCACCCCTCAGTAATGTGACACCTGTACATTACACAGCTCACTGCTTAGTAATGTGACACCTGTACATTACACAGCTCACTGCTCAGTAATGTGACACCTGTACATTACACAGCTCACTGCTCAGTAATGTGACACCCTGTACATTACACAGCTCACTGCTCAGTAATGTGACACCTGTACATTACACAGATCACTGCTCAGTAATGTGACACCTGTACATTACACAGCTCACCGCTCAGTAATGTGACACCCTGTACATTACACAGCTCTATCGGTCAGTAATGTGACACCCTGTACATTACACAGCTCTATCGGTCAGTAATGTGACACCTGTACATTACACAGCTCACTCCTCAATAATGTGACACCCTGTACATTACACAGCTCACTCCTCAATAATGTGACACCTGTACATTACACAGCTCACTCCTCAGTACTGTGACCGGGGACCGGGAGAAATTTAGAACTCAGCACAGGAGGACAAAGGGTTTGATTAGGGCAGGGAAAATAGAGTATGAGAGGAAGCTTGCAGGGAACATTAAGGCGGACTGCAAAAGCTTCTATAGATATGTAAAGAGAAAAAGATTAGTAAACAAACGTAGGTCCTCTGCAGTCAGAATCAGGGGATGTCATAACGGGGAACAAAGAAATGGCAGACCAATTGAACAAGTACTTTGGTTCGGTATTCACTAAGGAGGACACAAACAACCTTCCGGATATAAAAGGGGTCAGAGGGTCTAGTAAGAAGGAGGAACTTAGGGAAATCCTTATTAGTCGGGAAATTGTGTTGGGGAAATTGATGGGATTGAAGGCCGATAAATCCCGAGGGCCTGATGGTCTGCATCCCAGAGTACTTAAGGAGGTGGCCTTGGAAATAGCGGATGCATTGACAGTCATTTTCCAACATTCAGTAGACTCTGGATCAGTTCCTATGGAGTGGAGGGTAGCCAATGTAACCCCACTTTTTAAAAAAGGAGGGAGAGAAAACAGGGAATTATAGACCGGTCAGCCTGACATCGGTAGTGGGTAAAATGATGCGATCAATTATTAAGGATGTCATAGCAGCGCATTTGGAAAGAGGTGAAATGATAGATCGAAGTCAGCATGGATTTGTGAAAGGGAAATCATGCTTGACAAATCTTCTGGAATTTTTTAAGGATGTTTCCAGTAGAGTGGGCAAGGGAGAACCAGTTGATGTGGTGTATTTGGACTTTCAGAAGGCTTTCGACAAGGTCCCACACAAGAGATTAAAGTGCAAAGTTAAAGCACATGGGATTGGGGGTAGTGTGCTGACATGGATTGAGAACTGGTTGTCAGACAGGAAGCAAAGAGTAGGAGTAAATGGGTACTTTTCAGAATGGCAGGCAGTGACTAGTGGGGTACTGCAAGGTTCTGTGCTGGGGCCCCAGCTGTTTACATTGCACATTAATGATTTAGACGAGGGAATTAAATGTAGTATCTCCAAATTTGCAGATGACACTAAGTTGGGTGGCAGTGTAAGCTGCGAGGAGGATGCTAGGAGGCTGCAGAGTGACTTGGATAGGTTAGGTGAGTGGGAAAATGCATGGCAGATGAAGTATAATGTGGATAAATGTGAGGTTATCCACTTTGGTGGTAAAAACAGAGAGACAGACTATTATCTGAATGGTGACAGATTAGGAAAAGGGGAGGTGCAACGAGACCTGGGTGTCATGGTACATCAGTCATTGAAGGCTGGCATGCAGGTACAGTAGGCGGTTAAGAAAGCAAATGGCATGTTGGCCTTCATAGTGAGGGGATTTGAGTACAGGGGCAGGGAGGTGTTACTACAGTTGTACAGGGCCTTGGTGAGGCCACACCTGGAGTATTGTGTACAGTTTTGGTCTCCTAACTTGAGGAAGGACATTCTTGCTATTGAGGGAGTGCAGTGGAGGTTCACCAGACTGATTCCCGGGATGGCGGGACTGACATATCAAGAAAGACTGGATCAACTGGGCTTGTCTTCACTGGAGTTCAGAAGAATGAGAGGGGATCTCATAGAAACGTTTAAAATTCTGACGGGTTTAGACAGGTTAGATGCAGGAAGAATGTTCCCAATGTTGGGGAAGTCCAGAACCAGGGGTCACAGTCTGAGGATAAAGGGTAAGCCATTTAGGACTGAGATGAGGAGAAACTTCTTCATCCAGAGAGTGGTGAACCTGTGGAATTCTCTACCACAGAATGTTGTTGAGGCCAATTCACTTAATATATTCAAAAAGGAGTTAGATGTAGTCCTTACTACTAGGGGGATCAAGGGGTATGGCGAGAAAGCAGGAATGGGGTACTGAATTTGCATGTTCAGCCATTAACTCATTGAATGGCGGTGCAGGCTCGAAGGGCCGAATGGCCTACTCCTGCACCTATTTTCTTTGTTTCTATGACACCCTCTACACTACACAGCTCACCTCTCAGTAATGTGACACCTGGACATTACACAGTTCTCCCCTCAGTAATGTGCACCCTGTACATTACACAGCTCACCCCTCAGTAATGTGACACCTGTACATTACACAGCTCACTGCTCAGTAATGTGACACCTGTACATTACACAGCTCACCCCTCAGTAATGTGACACCTGTACATTACACAGCTCACCCCTCAGTAATGTGATACCTGTACATTACACAGCTCACTGCTCAGTAATGTGACACCTGTATATTACACAGCTCACTGCTCAGTAATGTGACACCTGTACATTACACAGCTCACCCCTCAGTAATGTGACACCCTGTACATTACACAGCTCACCCCTCAGTAATGTGATACCTGTACATTACAGAGCATTGCACTCAGCAACATCACCACCATTGCTATTTTGCACAATTTATATTTTGCATTCCCAAAATAAATCCACTCGGCCTGGCAAACTCAGTCAATAGCTGATCACCAAAAACCCACACTGCTAAAATATAACCGGATCTCTCAGCTAATAAGTGCAGTTTTATCTAACTCGACAAAATCTATGTGAAAGAAGAATGTAAGCAGCCTCAGCCAGCTCAGCCAATAGCCAACTAGGTCGCTACAGGAGCAGGCACATCCCCAAACTTCGTCATGTCAGGTCGGTGATTGGAGCGTGGGCAGGTACAGCAGGAGCGGTGAGGTCGGGGCGAAGGAGCAGCACGTGATCATGGAGCGACGTGATCGGGGCCCAGGAGAGGTGTGATTTCGGGGCCCTGAAGAGGCAAGGGCCCAGGGGCAGCACGGGCCAGCCCACACTGTGATATGTGTGCGCGCTTGGTCTGTGCAGCAGAGCAGGTCTCCAGTTGCCTTGGGTAATCCTTGCCACTGGACCAAGACCTAGCTCTGATGAGCTTGTATGGTGGCTGGTGTGCAACGGCCACCACACGTTAAAAAAATCCACGCACAGGCATCTTCTACCCTTCAATATGGAGATCGTGACCTGGAATATTAGGTCCTTCATTGAAACACATGTGAATTCATCCCTTTTTGGCGTGGAAGCAAGTCATCCTCGATACGAGGGACCGCTTATGAAGAAACTGCTGGACACCTGCAAAGAGCTGCAGGTGAAAATACTCCTCACTATAACATGCACGGGCTGCGTGCAATCATGTTGTACATCCCCATATAAGTGAAATCCCCCCTCCCCATATTTCTCAGCTTGTTTAGTGCACACAGCACCGAGCAAGAGACGACACCCAATGTTTTCAGAAATATGAGAAGGTCAATTCACCAATACTGAACTGCCAGTGGGGAGCCACACTCGTTGGAGCACGAGTCAGAGATAGAGCAACAACACAGCAGCCATCTCTCTCACCCTCACTCCTTTCAGGCACAGGAGGGCCGCTGAATTTCCCCTTAAGGTATCTCCTCAGATACTTGCGAAGTTTGAAGTTCAGACACAATATAGATTTCGATTTCCAATTCCCGTCGCCATTCTGAAAGGACTCACTTTCTGAAGTCTACCAGCGTTTTCAGTAGATCTTCAGTGGACAGCTTGCTACTGTCCTGCTTGTAGAAAGATGAGAACTTTGCACTTGTGTCGAAAGAACCTTCCATGTCTTTAAACACCGGTCTGGGAGGAAAAAACACAATTGTTACTGTATTTAGAGTCAATTCTAGCTTGAAATTTACGTGAAATTTAATTTTGAAACAGCCTCAGACATTGCAATTTTGAAATATGAATCGAGAGATTGCCATTATTTAATGTTACTCTTGATTTGAGCACATAATCTAGGCTGATGTTTCAGTGCAGTACTGAGGGAGTGCTGCATTGTCAGAGATGTCATTTTTAGGATGGGATGTTAAATTGAGGCCCTGTCCAACTGTTCAGATGGATGTTAAAGAATCCATGGCAGTAATCGGAGAAGCACAGCCGAGTTCTCCCAGTGTCCTGGCCAACATTCCTTTCCCAACCAACACATCAAAAAGAACAGAGTAGCTGGCCATTTTTCCCATTTAAATGTTAGCAGGATTTTGCTGTTTGCACAAATTGGCTGCTGCATTTCCCCACAGAACTGGACCTCTAAATTAAGTCATTGGATGTGAAGATCACAGGGATATCCGAAGGAAATTATAAAGTGCTATGTGAATGCAAGTCCCACTCCAGAGATTTGAGCACAAAAATCCAGGCAGACACTCCAGTGCAGTGCTGAGGGAGTGTTGCAGTGTCAGAGGTACAGTCTTTCGGATGAGCCATTAACCCGAGGCCTTGTCCGAGGTGGACGTAAAAGATCCCATGGCACTATTTAGAAGAAGAGCAGGGGAGTTATCCCGGTGATCTGGTCAATATTTATCCCTCAATCAACATAACAAAAAAACAGATTATCTGGTCATTATCACATAAGAACATAAGAATTAGGAACAGGAGTAGGCCATGTAACCCCTCGAGCCTGCTCCGCCATTCAACAAGATCATGGCTGATCTGGCCGTGGACTCAGCTCCACTTACCCGCCCCGCTCCCCGTAACCCTTAATTCCCTTATTGGTTAAAAATCTATCTATCTGTGATTTGAATACATTCAATGAACTAGCCTCAACTGCTTCCTTGGGCAGAGAATTCCACAGATTCATAACCCTCTGGGAGAAGAAATTCCTTCTCAACTCGGTTTTAAATTGACTCCCCCGTATTTTGAGGCTGTGCCCCCGAGTTCTAGTCTCCCCGACCAGTGAAAACAACCTCTCTGCCTCTATCTTGTCTATCCCTTTCATTATTTTAAATGTTTCTATAAGATCACCCCTCATCCTTCTGAACTCCAACAAGTAAAGACCCAGTCTACTCAATCTATCATCATAAGGTAACCCCCTCATCTCCGGAATCAGCCGAATGAATCGTCTCTGTACCCCCTCCAAAGCTAGTATATCCTTCCTTAAGTAAGGTGACCAAAACTGCACGCAGTACTCCAGGTGCGGCCTCATCAATACCCTGTACAGTTGCAGCAGGACCTCCCTGATTTTGTATTCCATCCCTCTCGTAATGAAGGCCAACATTCCATTCGCCTTCCTGATTACCTGCTGCACCTGCAAACTAACTTTTTGGGATTCATGCACAAGGACCCCCAGGTCCCTCTGCACCGCAGCATGTTGTAATTTCTCCCCATTCAAATAATATTCCCTTTTACTGTTTTTTTTTCTAAGATGGATGACCTCACACTTTCCGACATTGTATTCTATCTGCCAAACCTTAGCCCATTCGCTTAACCTATCTAAATCTCTTTGCAGCCTCTGTGTCCTCTACACAACTCACTTTCCCACTAATCTTTGTGTCATCTGCAAATTTTGTTACACTACACTCTGTCCCCTCTTCCAGGTCATCTATGTATATTGTAAACAGTTGTGGTCCCAGCACCAATCCCTGTGGCACACCACTAACCACCGATTTCCAACCCGAAAAGGACTCATTTATCCTGACTCTCTGCTTTCTGTTCTCCAGCCAATTCTCTATCCATGCTAATACATTTCCTCTGACTCCGCGTACCTTTATCTTCTCCAGTAACCTTTTGTGTGGCACCTTATCGAATGCCTTTTGGAAATCTAAATACACCACGTCCATCGGTACACCTCTATCCACCTCATTATATCCTCAAAGAATTTCAGTAAATTAGTTAAACATGATGTCCCCTTCATGAATCCATGTTGCGTCTGTTTGATTGCACTATTCCTATCGAGATGTCCTGCTATTTCTTCCTTTATGATAGCTTCAAGCATTTTCCCCACTACAGATGTTAACCTAGCCGGCCTGTAGTTACCTGCCTTTTGTCTGCCCCCCTTTTTTTTTTTAAAAACAGAGGCGTTACATTAGCTGCTTTCCAATCCACTGGTACCTCCCCAGAGTCCAGAGAATTTTGGTAGATTATAACAAATGCATCTGCTATAACTTCCGCCATCTCTTTTAATACCCTGGGATGCATTTCATCAGGACCAGGGGACTTATCTACCTTGAGTCCCATTAGCCTGTCCAGCACTACCCCGCTAGTGATAGTGATTGTCTAAAGGTCCTCCCTTCCCACATTCCCGTGACCAGTAATTTTTGGCTTGGTTTTTGTGTCTTCCACTGTGAAGACCGAAGCAAAATAATTGTTTAAGGTCTCAGCCATTTCCACATTTCCCATTATTAAATCCCCCTTCTCATCTTCCAAGGGACCAACATTTACTTTAGTCACTCTTTTCCATTTTATATATTTGTAAAAGCTTTTACTATCTGTTTTTATGGTTTGTGCAAGTTTACTTTCTTAATCTATCTTTCCTTTCTTTATTGCTTTCTTAGTCATTCTTTGCTGTCGTCTAAAATTTTCCCAATCTTCTAGTTTCCCACTAACCTTGGCCACCTTATACGCATTGGTTTTTAATTTGATAATCTCTTTTATTTCCTTGGTTATCCACAGCTGGTTATCCCTTCTCTTACCGCCCTCCTTTTTCACTGGAATATATTTTTGTTGAGCACTATGAAAGAGCTCCTTAAAAGTCCTCCACTGTTCCTCAATTGTGCCACCGTTTAGTCTGTGTTTCCAGTCTACTTTAGCCAACTCTGTCCTCATCCCACTGTAGTCCCCTTTGTTTAAGCATAGTATGCTCATTTGAGACACTACTTCCTCACCCTCAATCTGTATTACAAATTCAACCATACTGTGATCACTCATTCCGAGAGGATCTTTTACTAGGAGATCGTTTATTATTCCCGTCTCATTACACAGGACCAGATCTAAGATCGCTTGCTCCCTTGTAGGTTCTGTAACATACTGTATGCATTCTATGAATTCCTCCTCAAGGCTACCCCGTGCGATTTGATTTGACCAATCGATATGTAGGTTAAAATCCCCCATGATTACTGCCGTTCCTTTTTCACATGCCTCCATTATTCCCTTGATTATTGCCCGCCCCACCATTAAGTTATTATTTGGGGGCCTATAAACTATGCCCACCAGTGACTTTTTCCCCTTACTATCTCTAATCTCCACCCATATCGTCTCTCAGAACAGCCCTGATATCTTCCTTTATTAACAGAGCTACCCCACCACCTTTTCCTTCTTGTCTATCCTTCCAAATTGTCAGATACTCCTGTATGTTTAATTCCCAGTCTTGGCCACCCTGCAACCACGTTTCTGTAATGGCCACCAAATCATACCCATTTGTAATGATTTGTGCCATCAACTCATTTACTTTATTTCGAATGCTGCGTGCGTTTAGGTAGTGTTTTAATACTAGTTTTTAAACCATGATCTTTAGTTTTGACCCCTCCTGTAGCCCCTTTATATTCATACATATTGTCCCTTCCTGTCACCTTGTGGTTTACACTTACCCCAGTGCTACTCTGCTCTGTTGCCTCCTGCCTTTTGCATTCTTTCTTGGGACCCTGTTCATCTGAGCTCTCACCCATTCTAACTAGCTCAGAGCCCTCTCCTGTGTTCCGAATACTCCTTGCATTGAGGCACCAAGCTTTCATGCTTGCCTTTTTATTACACTTTGACCCTTGAGAATTTTGCTGTACAGTGGCCCTTTTTGTTTTTTGCCTTGTGTTTCTCTGCCGTCCACTTTTACTCATCTCCTTTCTGTCTTTTGCTTTTGTCTCCTTTTTATTTCCCTCTGTCTCCCTGCATTGGTTCCCATCCCCCTGCCATATTAGTTTAACTCCTCCCCAACAGCACGAGCAAACACTCCCCCTAGGACATTGGTTCCGGTCCTGCCCAGTGCAGACCGTCCGGTTTATACTGGTCCCATCTCCCCCAGAACTGGTTCCGATGCCCCAGGAATTTGAATCCCTCCCTGCTGCACCACTGCTCAAGCCACGTATTCATCTGAGCTATTCTGCGATTCCTACTCTGACTAGCACGTGGCACTGGTAGCAATCCCGAAATTACTACTTTTGAGGTCCTACTTTTTAATTTAGCTCCTAGCTCCTTAACTTCGTCTCGTAGGACCTCATCCCTTTTTTTTACCTATATCGTTGGTACCAATGTGCACCACGACAACTGGCTGTTCACCCTCCCTTTTCAGAATGTCCTGCACATTGCTGTTTGTGGGAGCTTGCTGTGCGCAAATTGGCTGCTGCATTTCCCGCATTACAACAGTGACGACACTTCAAAAAGTACTTAATTGGCTGTAAAGTGCTTTGGAACGTCCTGTGGTTGTGAAAGGCACTATATAAATGCAAGTCTTTCTTTTCTTTCAAGTTCTTTATCTAAAGAGTTCATTTAAAAGAACAATCTTTAGCAGTCAAATATAACTGATGGACAGTGCAGGAGAGATGTGCAACTACAAATGGATCCAACATATAAACACTGACCTTACAGCCCAAGCAAAGGCCATTTTGTATTGTCCAAGCCTGCTGCATATCTGCTTGGCAGCTTTAAACACTTTCTGAGCAGCCTGGAGATGGAGAGGAATGTATGAGAACAGCGTTGGAAACAAGTCACACTCAGGTACCACTCACGCACTTACAATGGGCTCAATTTTCCCCAGTGATTTGCGCCATTTTTTGGGAGCAGGCCTAAGTTGAAAATCCACAGTTTCCCCGATCAATTTGCACCAGCGTAACTCAGTTCGTTACGATTTTTTTAGGTCAGTTTTTTTTTCAGCCAAAGGAATGCGTAACCAGCCACCTACGCCAATTAGGGATGTTTGGCCAGCTGAGAGTTACTTCAGTTGTGCTTAGGCCAGCATATGCGGCCCTGGTTACCATGGCAGCCCGATCTTTTTGGCGCAGATCAAGGCTCCACCACCAAAACTAAAGGTCGGGTTACGCCAGGCCAAAATGAAGAAATCCAATAGGGAAACTTAGAATCTTTTTTTTGGCGTACTTAGGCCCCCCCCCAAAAAATCAGGCGTAACTCTTCAAGTAAGCCAAAAACTGCTTTGGGGAAAATTGAGCCCAATGTCTGGACCTTTGGTCCACTTCAAAGTTCTGCATCATTTGCACTTGTTTGCAATATATATTACAAACTAGCAGACCTCCAATGGTATTGCTCAGTACGTCTGATGATTAGCAATTATATTAGAACAGTAGGGTTATGCTGTGTATCGCACAATATAATATTCTGCTGCTTAGGTGATGCTGCCTACCTTTAAGGCCACAAAGTCTAATGAAACTGCTGTAAATAAACATGGGGTGGGGTCAGTCAGCATTCAATTGCTCTTCAGTGAGGAGCGTTTCTTACAATGAAAGCTTCTTGCAAATTTCAGGCTATTGGTCATAATGCAGCATGGATTGTTTAGCTAACCACCCCTTTACTCTTTCAAAAAAAAGCATGAATTCGAAAGTTAGTCGGAGGATGCAGATATTCCGACTCCTGTGTCCGTGACATACTTGCTTTGTGGAGGGAGGTGCCCGTTTTATGAATGGATGAGACTTGCTTGAAGCCTCAGCCCACCAGCCGTGCACACCAGGAATGGTGGCCGGTGAACGCCCGTTTCCCCGATGTGCAGGGCTGGCCGAGAGATCCCTTGACAGACATTTTCACAACTAAATTCAGCACACTTCCTTCATACTTCGAAGTGTCACAAATATATCTTGACGATAACTAGCAGGAAAAACTGAACAGGCTGGGGGTTCTTTTCTCTAGAAAGAGGTCTTTAAAATTATGAAACGGTTTGATAGGGTAAACGTAGAGAAGATATTTCCCCTTGTGGGGGAGACCAAAATTAGGTCATAAATATAAGGCAGTCTCTCATAAATCCAATAAGGAATTTAGGAGGAACTGCTTTACTCAGAGTGGTTAGAATGTGGAATGTGCTACCACAAGGAGTAGTTGAGGGGGAATAGTACAGATGCATCTAAGGGAAAGCTGGATACATACAGGAGGGAGCAAGGAATGGAAGGATATGTTGATAGGCAGGAGAAAGACTCATGTGGACACAGGCATAGACCAGTTGGACTGAATGGCCTGTTTCTGTGCTGTAAATTCTATATAACATACTTTGTCTGCTCCCCCCACCCCGCCTTTTCTCCAAGGGTAGCTGTCAATGTACAGGAAGGTCCCTCAGCAATGTACCTCCAAGTTGGCCTGTTTTTAGGAGCACTCTCCCACGGGGAATACTTGAGCAATGGTCCTAAAGGAGTAGGCCCGTTTGAACACACAGTAGCAAAACATCACAACAATGCGCCAACCTCCATCCTGCCTGCGAGCAATGCCATGTAGTAGAACTACCACATTCTTCATCGTGTATAGTTCCTACATTACAACAGTGAAAACACTTTACACGTATTTAATCGGCTGTAAAGCACTTTGGGATGTTGTGAGGTTGTGAAAGGCGCTATATAAAGGCAAGTCCTTCTTTTCTTTCTATAGTCAGGCAACATTTATAGAGCTTTGTTCTTGACATGGAGAAGATAACCACAAAAGTAGAACCCTTTAATCATCAAACAAGATTAACTGCATACTTCATTAGCTGAATATATAATTCTTTAAGCCGACATTTTCATGCCTCATCTTGAAGACATAACCAGCTCAGTCATGTCGCTGCGTAGGTTGAGAGTGTGGGTTAGACCAGTTTTAAAATCCTTAAGTTAAGCACATTCCGCACTGATGATTGAGCTTTACCTCAATTCCATATCCCTCGACACCTTTACCCAACTGAAATACATCAGCCTCAGCCTTTAAAGCCCCAATTGCCCCAGCGTCCACTCATCTTCATAGGTGGCCCCTCGTATCGAGGCTAACATGCTTCCACGCCAAAAAGGGATGGCCTATTTCTAACTAAGACTGTGCCCCCTTGTCCTTGACTCCACCCACCAGAGGAAAGAGTTTCTGCACATGCACAGTATTAAATCCTGTTAACATTTGAAACTATGCGCCACCTGACTGAAGGCTGAAGAAATTAAGCACATCAGCTTTTTAGCGGGTTTTCCTTCCTTGTGAATGAGTCAGGAAGGGGCAGCCGTCAGAAATACCTTGTTTGCATCGGAACATTTTATATATGGTTCAGCACACTGAGCAATCCCGCCTTGCAGCACTTTCTCCACTCGGGCCACCAGAAAGATATCTGGGTTAGGGGCAGTCACTGAGAAGATCCCCTACAAAAAAAAACACACACACACAAACATTAGAACCAAAATTATCAATAGCTGGTCACATGAAATGGCAAAACAGTCCTTTTTATTCAATCAGGTGATTTATTTAATCGAATGATATAGCACAGAAGGAGGCCATTCAGCCCACTGTGCCTGTACCAGCTCTTTGAAAGAGCTATCCAATTAATCCCACTTCCATATGCTTTTCCCACAGCCTTGCAAATATTTCCTCTTTTAAAACAAAGACAAACATTATCAAAAGGTAAAGAATGTAATAAACGGGGATAAATAATGTACAACACCAACAGCACAATCTATGACCAGTGGTGCTGCAACACTCTTTTCCCATTTAAGAACATAAGAAATAGGAACAGGAGTAGGCCATACGGCCCCTCGAGCCTGCTCCGCCATTCAATAAGATCATGGCTGATCCGATCCTGGATTCAGCTCCACTTCCCCGCCCGCTCCCCATAACACCTTATCCCCTTATCGTTTAAGAAACTGTCTATTTCTGTCTCACATTTATTCAATGTCCCAGCTTCCACAGCTCTCTGAGGCAGTGAATTCCACAGATTTACAACCCTCAGAGAAGAAATTTCTCCTCACCTCAGTTTTAAATGGACGGCCCCTTGTTCTACATGCCCTCTAGTTCTGGTCTCCCTCATCAGTGGAAACATCCTCTCTGCATCCACCTTGTTAAGCCCTCTCATAATCTTGTACGTTTCGATAAGATCACACCTCATTCTTCTGAATTCCAATGAGTAGAAGCCCAACCTACTCAACCTTTCCTCATAAGTCAACCCCCTCATCTCCGGAATCAACTGAGTGAATCTTCTCTGAACTGCCTTCAAAGCAAGTATATCCTTTCGTAAATATGGAAACCAAAACTGCACGCAGTATTGCAGGTGTGGCCTCACCAATACCCTGTATAGTTGTAGCAAGACTTCCCTGCTTTTATACTCCATCCCCTTTGCAATAAAGGCCAAGCTTCATTGGCCTTCCTGAACACTTGCTGTACCTGCATACTTTTGTGTTTCATGCACAAGTACCCCCAGGGTCCTGCTGTATTGCAGCACTTTGCAATTTTTCTCCATTTAAATAATAACTTGCTCTTTGATTTTTTCTGCCGAAGTGCATGACCTCACACTTTTCAACATTATACTCCATCTGCCAAATTTTTGCACACTCACTTAGCCTGTCTATGTCCTTTTGCAGATTTTTTGTGCCCTCCTCACTCTGTTCTGTAAATTCCTGGCAGATATTTAGTTCTCATTACTGCTATCTACACTTTGTGTGTTGTTGGGATTGTAATTGGGCAAATCGTTACAGGGTTACTGTGACTGAGGTCACCTTTCCCTGTGACATGGTATAACACTTAAATATCATGAAAGTCAGAGTTTCACAAATAGAAATTTATCTGCTTTGCTTGCTCTGTATTTCTTCAATTGGTAACTTGACATAATTGAAGAAACACTGACAATTGCTTCAGATATTGAGAGAGAAATCCACTTCCTATCAACCTTAGCAGTGTTTTTACAATAGTCAAAAGTGATTATTAACAGAGTCACAGCACATTCCCAATGCAATCTCATTCAGTACATGTCTGCTCTGAATGTCCTCTCTGGGTCAGAGACTGTATAAAGAACAATGCTAAATGGAGTCTTTAGCAGTGAATGAATTCAACATGTTAACAAGCTGAAAGCTAATCAGTGTTTTGGGGTAATGATCCCACATTGTCCCAGTAACTGTGTTTTGGGGCTAATGGTCCCACACTGTCCCAGTAACTGTGTTTTGGGGGGTAATGGTCCCGCACTGTTCCAGTAAATGTGTTTTGTGGGTAATGGCCCCACACTGTCCCAGTAACTACCTGTTTTGGGGGTAATGGTCCCACACTGTCCCAGTAACTACCTGTTTTGGGGGTAATGGTCCCACACTGTCCCAGTAACTGTGTTTTGGGGGTAACTGTCCCAGTAACTCTACCTGTTTTGGATAACGAAGAAGTCTCTCAGCTACTCCTTTAAGATGGCTATCGTTGCCGGTGCGGGATCCTCCACTTGCCACTCCAGTTCCATCCTCCAAGCTGCCCTGTAACATCTGCCGAACAGCTGGGGGATTCAAGTCCACGTGGAAATCTTCTGAAATCTTGCAGTTATTTTTTACGTCAAACAGCGCGAGTGTCACAAAGAAAGGTTCAACCTGGTAATCAGACACAAAGTCACAGTGAAATCAGGAATGTGGCCCATGAGCAACACAAACTAATCCTTCTGATAGATTCTTTCACTATGTCCAACAATGTACTGCAAATTTACACAAACAGCATTACACAACACAACGGTCCCCATTTAAACAAGGCTTGTGTTCTTCCCCATTACTGTCCATAGACCCCACTGTTCCAAAAGCATCCACTGAGCAGCGAGGATTTATATCGACTTCAATTTACTGTGCCTGCAGGATACTGGATAACACCTGCAGACTATTAGTTATTGAGGTCTGTTATTAACTGTTCCTGTTTAAATTATACTAGCAAAGAAAGACTTGCATTTATATAATGCCTTTCACAATCTCAGGACAGCCCAAATTGCTTCACAGTCAAAGAAGTACTTTTGAAGTGTAGTCACTGTTGTAATGTGGGAAACACAGCAGCCAATTTGTGCACAGCAAGCTCCCACAATCAGCAATGTGATAATGACCAGATAATAGGCCAACAATTCCGGGCTCCCCGGGTCTGTACGGAGTTCCTACGAACCCGGGAAGGCATCGGAAATACTAGTTTCCATCACGCAATGTGCATGCGCTGAAAACCGGCATTTCCAATCTGTCAAGTTTCTGGCTTGACAGTGGCTGCATCTCGGGAGCGAGGACACTTGTAATTGGAAATTTCCGATATTTATGCTTACAAATGTCCTCAAAAATCTTGCGCCTGAAAAAACAGGTGCATAGCCTACTTTTACAGGTGCAAGTGTTTTAAAAAAAACACAAAAACATAAAAATAAAGTTATTAAAACATATATTATTAAAAACCATCCCCACAACGGTAAGTTTATTTAAAAAAATTTTTTTTTTTTAAATTGGGAAATTATTTTTTTAAAGACATTAGTAACATTAATTTAAATGAATGTAGTGTAATTATTTTCTATCTTTTATTAGTGTTTTGGGTGTTTCGGGCTCTATCACAATCATAGTAAGAGGAGTTTAGGATCCTGCGGAACTCCTATTACTATGATACTTTACCCGATTGGCTGCCCAGAGCCATGTGACTCCAGCTGTAAGCCTGCGCATGCATCGACGTGCACGCGCTGCGAATCGCAGTCAGGAGAGGCCTCAGCATCGGAAAGTCGAACGTGGGCAGCAGCTTAAGGCAGGTGCGTATTTTTTCTCTAAAATGCCCGTGCGAAGGCCAAAACGGAATTTCATGGCCAATCTCTGGTGATTGGTTGAGGGATAAATATTGGCCAGGACATCGGGGAGAACTCCCCTGCTCTACTTCAAATAGTTCCACGGGATCATTTGCGTCCACCTAAGAGGGCAGACGAGGCCCCGGTTTAATGTCTCATCTGATGGTGCAGTACTCCCTCAGTACTGCCCTGGAGAATCCGCCTAGATTTATGTGCTCAAGTCTCTGGAGTGGGATTTGAACCCACAACCTTCTGACTCAGGGGCAAGGGTGTTACCACGGTGCCAAGGATAGGTACGTGAACAATATACACAAGCTCTGACCGGTGAAACTAGTTGGGAGAAATTTACTCGAGGCATCATTCCATAATCAGAGAGTCCTTTCTTCAATTGTATCAGCTGTGGCTCAGTGGGCAGCACTCTCGCCTCTGTATCAGAAGGTTGTGGGTTCAAGTCCCACTCCAGGGACTTGTGCACAAAAAAAACTAAGCTGACAGTGCAGTACTGAGGGAGTGCTGCACTGTCGGAGGTGCTGTTTTTCTGATGAGATGTTAAACCGAGGCTCTGTCTGCTCCCTGAAGTGGACTTAAAAGATCCCATGGCACTATTTCGAAGAATAGCAGGGGAGTTATCCCTGGTGTCTTGGCCAATATTTATCCTTCAATCAACATCACAAAAACAGATTATCTGGTCATTATCACATTGCCGTTTGTGGGAGCTTGCTGTGCGCACATTTGATGCCGCTTTTCCTACATTCTTCCTGGGCAGTCCCCCGGAGTCGAGGATGACTTGCTTCCACACTAAAGTGAGTTCGAAGGTGACTGATGCCAGGTCCCAAACTTCATTTTAAAGGGTGGAAGATGCCGGTGTGTGAATTATTTTAACGTGGGGTGGCTGTTGCAGAGCAAGATCTTGATCCAATGGCAAGGGGATCCAAGATGACTGAAGACCAGGCTCTGCTGCATGGGCCTAGCACGCACACACACTCACACTCACACTCTCCTACTAACCCCCTCCCTCCCTCAGGTCCTCTCTCCCTGGTTTTTGGAGATTACAGTGTAGGTGAGCGCATTAATCTTTGAGCAGCTTGCAAATTTGTCCATAAAATACTGACACTGTATCCCGGGCCCTCCAACTCCAGCTCGCTACTCTCCATTCGCAGGCTGTGCTGCATTCCTATATTACAACACTGACGACACTCCAAAAAGTACTTCATTGGCTGTAAAGCACTTTGAGACGTCCGGTGGTTGTCAAATGCGCTCTAGAAATCCCAGTTTTTCTTTCTTTTTTTAAATTGTGTTTACACCTCAGTTAGTTTGTTTGCAACTGAACAGGAGGCAGCCATTCAGACCCTTGAGCATGTTCCAGCATTTAATTAGATCATGGCTGATCTGTACCTCACCTCCATTTACTCACCTTCGATCCCTAGCCCTTTGATAGCCTTCCTATACCTAGTTTAGTGTTCTCTCTCTCAGGTCAATATCCCCAGCATCGAAGCACTGACCACGCTCAATCAGCTCCGATGGACGGGCCACATTGTCCGCATGCCCGATAAGAGACTCCGGAAACAAGTGCTCTACTCCGAGCTCTGTCACGGCAGGCGAGCCCCAGGTGGGCAGAGAAAACGCTTCAAGGACACCTACAAAGCATCCTTGAAAAAAATCTAACATCCCCACCGATTCCTGGGAATCCCGGGCCCAAGACCGTTCAAAGTGGAGGAGAAGCATCCGGGAAGGCGCCGAACACCTCAGGTCTCTTCGCCGGGAGCATGCGGAAGCCAAGTACAAACTGCGGAAGGAGCGTAAAACAAATCAAGAACCCAACCACCCGTCCCTCCAACTGCCGTCTACCTGACCTGTGTCAGAGGACTCATCAGTCACCTGAGAACGCATTTACGTGTGGAAGTAAGTCCTCCTCGAATCCGGGGAACTGCCTCAGGAGAAGGATGATCAGCAGAGTGTGTAAACCCCAAAAAGCTCGCAATGGAACTTCTCTTTGATTTTCCAACTCTGATCAGCTTTCTGTGATGTGTTTCATAGACACAGTTACATGAACTCCTTCAGCCCATCAAATGGAGTACGTGTTCAAAGCAAAAACAGAGCTTGCATTCCCAGAGGGCCTATCTCAGAACGTCCCAAAGCACTTTACAGCCAATGAAATATCTTTTGGAGTGCGGTCACTGTTGTAATGTAGGAATCACGGCAGCCAATTTGCACACTGCAAGCTCCCTCAAACAGCAATGTGATAATAGCCAACTGTAGAAAACGTGGCAAAATCTGTGCACAGCAAGTTCCAACAAACAGCAATGAGATAAATCATATAATCTGTTTGTGATATTGGATGAGGAATAACTGTTGGCCAGTGCATTGGCAAGAACTGCTGTTCTTTGAAATAGTGCCATGGGATCTTTCACATCCACCTGGTAAGGCAGTTGGGGCCTCGATTAAACGTCTCATCTGGCATTCAGCCCTGGAGTCTGCTCTGCCATTCAATTAGACCACGGCTGATCTGTAACACAACTCCATTTACCCACCTTGGTTCCAAATCCATTGTGAAATTTTCAACTGAGTTAGCTTTCAGCTTTTTGGGGCGAGAGTTCCAGATTTCCACTACCCTTTGTGTGAAGAAGTGCTTCCTGACATCACCCCTGAACGGCCTGGCTCTAATTTTAAGGTTACGCCCCCTGGTTCTGGAGTCTCCCAGAGGAAATAGTTTCTTTCTGTCTCCCCCATCAAATCCTTGATCTGATCACCCTTTAATCTTCTACACTCAAGGGAGTATACACCTGGTCTATGCAACCTGTCCTCATCATTTAACCGGTTTAGCCCCAAAAAGATGAAACGGATTCCTTTACTTTGTTGTGTAACTCAATCAGCAGCGACAAATTGAAAGACACTTGAAACTAAGAATGATTTAATCGCTGCAACACCATCTAATGCAACGCTCCAACAGCCAGCCAACAGTTCGCTAGCTCTGACGAAAGATAAGAACTGATAGCTAGTCTCCAAACTGAAAACTGTTCAACTGTGAAAATAAAAGGGGCGCAGAAATGATACCGACTGCTTGGTTTTATACAATTCAACTTTCTCACGTAGGCACAGTCATTCTTTAAATTCTTTAGTGAATGCCACCAATACAGTGCACTTATTCTGCTCGTGTTCACTTGTGGGAGTCTTGCAATAGTTTTCCAACTAATGACGTTAGACATAAAAGCTTCACATAGACAGCTGACGTGGTTCTGACTTGGCCCCTCCAATTGCTGTGAAGCAGCAATAAACAGTGATGAGAAATACTGGATTAGATTGCAAAATCAGAGCCACAGAAGCCAAGAACATCATGCTAACACTGTACACAGGAATGTAGGATTAGGAGGAGGCCATTCAGCCACTCGAGCCTATTCTGCCATCATGTTAGATCATGGCTGGTCTGCACCTTAACTCCATTTTTCTACCTTTGATCCATATCTCTTAATACCGAACAAAAATCTATCCATCTCAGAGTTGAACATTATGGGCCAACAATTCCGGCCTCCCCGGGTCTGTACGGAGTTCCCATGGATCCGGGGAGGCATCGGAAATGCCAGTTTCCAGCGTGCAATGTGCATGCGCTGGAAACCGGCATTTCCGATCTGTCAAGTTTCTGGCTTGACAGATGGCCGCATCTTGGGAGCGAGGACACTTGTAAGTGGAAATTTCCGATATTTACGCTTACAAATGTCCTCAAAAATCTCGCGCCTGAAAAAACAGGTGCATAGCCTACTTTTACAGGTGCAAGTGTTTTAAAAAACACATGGTTGAACGATTATAATTGGAGATGCGCAAGAGGCCAGAATTAGAGGAGCGCAGAGATCTCGGAGGGTTGTAGAACTAGAGGTTACAGAGATAGGGAGGGGCGAGGCCATGGAGGGAATTGAACACGAGGATGAGAATTTTAAGATCGAGCTGCTGTCGGACCAGGAGCCAATGTAGGTCAGCGAGCACAGGGGTGGGTGGCTGAGCGAGACTTGGTGCGAGTTAGGACATGGTCAGCGAGCACATGGGTGAAAGGTGAACGGGACTTGATGCGAGTTAGGGCACAGGCTGCCGAGTTCAGGATGTTTATGGAGGGTGGAAGGTGGAAGGCCAGTCAGGAGTGCGTTGGAATAGTCGAGTCCACAACTAATAAAACAAATGCTTCCCGACTTCACAGCCCAGCTCTAATCTTCATTTTGTGCTTCCTTGTTCTGCATTTCATCCACCAGAGAAAATAGTTTCTCTGTATCTGCCCCATCAAATCTTTTTATCAATGGCCTTCCCTTGAGTACTGGGCTCAGTTTTCGTCAAGACATGAAGGGAATGTTCAAACCATGGAGGGATTGCAGAGAAGAGCTACTCGACTGATCACTGGAATTAAAAGGATTGCTTTAGCTTTGAAAAGAGGCAACGGAATGTAGCGATCACTCTTTGCCTCCCCATTGACGAGTAACTACCAGCCTACATCTTATCATCAGTTTGGGATCCATCGCTGCCCTCAGCTTTGAAAAGAGGTGACAGAGAGAAGGCGGAATAGAGGTAGACACGGCATTCCATGGCAAAGCAAAGGTCAACCAATCGCATGACCTCAGCACAAAACTCGATCAAAGGGCTTCGGGTAAAACTGGTGAAAGGACGATTTAAGGTAGCTGCCAGGATCAAAACTTGGAAAAGCCACCCGTATAGAGCTCCGAAAACAAAAATCTTAGTTTCATTCGAGATGCAGTCCGGTGATCCGACAGCGGGGATCCACGATGGCTTCCTGCAGCTGTATTTAACTGGTGATCTTGTATAATGCTCTTCCCTTACACTAGCCCTACTGTGACAGGGTGAAAACAGCAGCCATACTGAGTGATGAGACAATTCCTGCAGTGTGGGGTAATACACTGCTGCAGGTATAATTGTATGCACGTGTCAGTATGCTCACACGTTTGTAGAGCTGTTTGTCAGCCTGGGTGGCATCCGGACCGCCATGCGGGGGCTGCCTGTCTTTTACCAGGAACTCATCAGGGTCTGGAACAGAGTCGCCACAAATGCAGTTCACCACCGTCTGGAGTGGTGGCTGTCCTGCAGGAGCCGCTGTTCAGGAATCTGTACCTCCACGACTGTGGTTTTAGGTAGCAGGCGGGAGAGGGCTGTGTCCGGCAACGTGACCAGGGTCAGGGACCTGCTCGATGGCAGAGAAGCGGGCTGGATGGCGCTAAACGAGCTGGCACAGCGCTAAACAAGCTGGCACAGCGCCTATCCTGGGCCGATGTCCGGCGTGTGGCCAATGCCATAAAGTCGCTAAAAACAACACTGGGCCTTGACTCCATTAGGTGTGTCGAGGAGGCTCAAACACGTGGGGAGATCCCGTCCAAACTGACTCCCGTCCAGACAGAATTTCTCATCGGCGCCAAGCCCCGAAACCTTCCTTCGGAGCCGGCAGCTCACAACTTGAGCCTCAACCTGGAAATCCCCTCCGTGCCTTTCAGTTCTGTGCGGAGGGGTATCCTGTATGGGCTTGCTCTTGCACACTCTCCACGTTGCCATCCTTGTCTGCCGTCCGGACCGCCATGGCACACCATCGTGCCATCTGGAGGCGGCGGTGGTCCCCAATTGAGTGCACTCTACGCAGGAGTCCTCCCTCTATTTATTGGGGACTTGGGCTGGAGGGTGCTGCACGGAGCAGTCATAGAAATATAGAAAATAGGTGGAGTAGGCCATTCGGCACTTCGAGCCTGCACCACCATTCAATAAGATCATGGCTGATCATTCCCTCAGTACCCCTTTTCCTGATTTCTCTCCATATCCCTTGATCCCTTTAGCCATAAGCGCCATATCTAACTCCTTCTTGAATATATCCAATGAACTGGCATCAACAACTCTCTGCGGCAGGGAATTCCACAGGTTAACAACTCTGAGTGAAGAAGTTTCTCCTCATCTCAGTCCTAAATGGCCTAGCCCTTATCCTAAGATTGTGTCCCCTGATTCTGGACTTGGCTATAATCGGAAACATTCTTCCAGCATCTAACCTGTGCAGTCCCGTCAGAATCTTATAAGTTTCTATGAGATACCCTCTCATCTGTCTAAACTACAGTGCATGAAGGCCCAGTTGATCCAGTCTCTCCTCATATGTCAGTCCCGCCATCCCAGGAATCAGTCTGGTGAACCTGAGCTACACTCCCTCAATATCAACAATGTCCTTCTTCAGATTAGACAATGAAAAACTGAACACAAAATTCCAGGTGAGGCCTCACCAAGGTCATGTACAATTGCAGTAAGATTTCCCTGCTCCTATACTCAAATCCCCTAGCTAGGAAGGCCAACATACCATTTGCCTTCTTCATCGCCTGTTGTACCTGCATGCCAACTTTCAATGACTGGTGAACCATGACACTCAGGTCTCATTGCACCTCCCCCTTTCCTAATCTGCCACCATTCAGATAATATTCTGCCTTTGTGGTTTTGTCCCCAAAGTGGATAACCTTACATTTATCCACATTATACTGCATCTGCCATGCATTTGCCCACTCACCTAACCTGTCTAAGTCACACTGCAGCCTTTTAGCGTCCTCCTCACAGCTCACACCACCACCCAGTTTAGTGTCATCTGCAAACTTGGAGATATTACACTCAATTCCTTCATCTAAATCATTGATGTATATTGTAAAGAGCTGGGGTCCCGGCACTCCACTAGTCACTGCCTGCCATTCTGAAAAGGACCCGTTTATCCCGACTCTCTGCTTCCTGTCTGCCAACCAGTTCTCTATCCACGTCAGTACATTACCCCCAATACCATGTGCTTTGATTTTGCACACCAATCTCTTGTGTGGGCCCTTGTCAAAAGCCTTTTGAAAGTCCAAATACACCACATCCACTGGTTCTCCCTTGTCCACTCTACTAGTTACATCCTCAAAAAATTCCAGAAGATTTGTCAAGCATGATTTCCCTTTCATAAATCCATGCTGACTTGGACTGATCCTGTCACTGCTTTCCAAATGCGCTGCTATTTCATCTTTAATAATTGATTCCAACATTTTCCCCACTACTGATGTCAGGCTAACTGGTCTATAATTACCCATTTTCTCTGCCCTCCTTTTTTAAATAGTAGTGTTACATTAGCTACCCTCTAGTCCATAGGAACTGATCCAGAGTTGATAGACTATTAGAAAATGATCACCAATGCATCCACTATTTCTATGGCCACTTCCTTAAGTACTCGAGGATGCAGACTATCAGGCCCCAGAGATTTATCGGCCTTCAATCCCATCAATTTCCCTAACACAATTTCCCGCTTTATAAGGATATCCTTCAGTTCCTCCTTCGCACTAAACCCTCGGTCCCCTAGTATTTTGGGAAGGTTATTTGTGTCTTCCTTCGTGAAAACAGAACCAAAGTATTTGTTTAACTGGTCCGCCATGCCGTTGTTCCCCATTATAAATTCACCTGAATCTGACTGCAAGCGATCTACGTTTGTCTTCACTAATCTTTTTCTCTTCACATATCTATAGAAGCTTTTGCAGTCAGTTTTTTATGTTCCCAGCAAGCTTCCACTCGTACTCTATTTCCCCTCCTAATTAAACCCTTTGTCCTCCTCTGCTGTATTACAAATTTCTCCCAGTCCTCAGTTTTGCTGCTTTTTCTGGACAATTTATATGCCTCTTCCTTGAATTTAACACTTTCCTTAATTTCCCTTGTTCGCCACGGTTGAGCTACCTTCCCCGTTTTATTTTTTACTCTAGATAGGGATACACAATTGTTGAAGTTCATCCATGTGATCTTTAAATGTTTGCCATTGCCTATCCACCGTCAACCCTTTAAGTATCACTCGCCAGTCTATTCTAGCCAATTCACGTCTCATACCATGGAAGTTACCTTTCCCCAAGTTCAGGACCCTAGTCTCTGAATTAACTGTACTACTCTTCATCTTAATAAAGAATTCTACCATATTATGGTCACTCTTCCCCAAGCGGCCTCGCACAACAAGATTGCTATTTAGTCCTTTCTCATTACACATCACCCAGTCTAGGATGGCCAGCCCTCCAGTTAGTTCCTCCACATATTGGTCTCGAAAACCATCCCTAATACACTCCAGGAAATCCTCCTCCACCGCATTGCTACCAGTTTGGTTAGCCCAGTCAATATGTAGATTAAAGTCGCCCATGATAACTGCTGTACCTTTATTGCATGCACCCCTTATTTCTTGTTTGATGCTGTTCCCAACCTCACCACTAGCGTTTTCTGCCCTTTGGTATTCCGTAGCTCCACCCATACAGATTCCACATCATTCAAGCTAATGTCCTTCCTTACTATTGCATTAATTTCCTCTTTAACCAGCAACACCACCCCACCTCCTTTTCCTTTCTGTCTATCCTTCCTAAATGTTGTATACCCCTGGATGTTGAGTTCCCAGCCTTGGTCACCCTGGAGCCATTTCTCCGTGATGCCAATTACATCATATCTGTTAACTGCTATCTGCGCAGTTAATTCGTCCACCTTATTCCAAATACTCATCGCATTGCGGCACAGAACCTTCAGGTTTGTCTTTTTAACACCCTTTGTCCCTTTAGAATTTTGCTGTAATGTGGCTCTTTTTGCTTTTTGCCTTGGGTTTCTCTGCTGTCCACTTTTATTTTTCTTCTTTCTATCTTTTGCTACTGCCTCCATTTTACTTCCCTCTGTCTCCCTGCATAGGTTCCCACCCTCCTGCCATATTAGTTTAACCCCTCCCCAACAGCACTAGCAAACACTCCTGCTGGGACATTGGTGCCAGTCCTGCCCAGGTGCAGATTGTCCGGTTTGTACTGGTCCCACCTCCCCCAGAACCGGTTCCAATGTCCCAGGAATTTGAATCCCTCCCTTCTGCACCACTCCTCAAGCCACGTATTCATCTGAGCTATCCTGCGATTCCTACTCTGACTAGTGCAATAAGTTTTTAAGTCGGTTCACGGGCTCTCAGGCCGCCTGCAATTTCTGCAGTCTAGAGGAGCCTGTGTTCCATGTATATGTTGAATGTGTGAGGTTGCAGCCCCTCTTCCAATATCTGATGGGGCTGCTCCTCAAATTCTGGTTGCACTTCAGTCCCACACTCCTGATCTTTCGGCATCCTGTGCGGAGCGGAGCGGAGCGGGCAGTTCGGAAGGCCTCCTCGTAGGACTGCATCTGGGCATGGTCAAGGGGGCCATCAAGCGGTCTAGGCAGCGGGCGTTCGAGGGGGTCGTTCAGCCCAATTGCCTGCCTCTCTTCCGCGGTTACATCCGAGCCAGGGTGTCCCTGGAGATGGATCACACGCTGTCCACCGGTACGCTCGTGGCATTCCGAGAGGTGGGCGCCGGAGGGACTGGAGTGCATCATCACCGCCGGCAACCAAATTTTAATTTGAACCATGTCCAAAGTTTTAGTGCACCCCGCCCCCCCACCCCCACCTTTCAGCCAGGGGGCACTTGTATAATTTGTGTTTTTAGTGCCCTTAAAGAAAAAACAAGGGTGCACTTGAAAAGTTTTGGAGTGTGACCTCCCCTTTAATCAGGGGGCACTTTATTATTACTGATACAACATAAAATAGTTGTAGAGCAGTTGAGTTGGGAGGGGCTTAGCCAGTCACGTGATGCTCACGGGACTCAATAAAACCACAGCTAGTTGGGTTTGGGGGATCCATGATGAGGCAGTTGGTTGTGAGCCTGGTGGATGAACTGTTAATGTGTAGTGTGATTGTTAAACCTTTTGCTAATAAACCAACTCGTTCTTAATGTGTGGCTATGAATTCGTAAGCAAAGAACTCACGAAGCAAACATTACAGCAGGTCAGATACACCTTGCAATGAGGTTCCTGCAGCATTGCCAGTTTAGAATTTGAAGCTCAAGTATTTGTAGCAACAGAATTTCCGCAAACCAGAACAGATCGAACCGCTCAAAAACATTAGTGGCTGCAAATGGGAGCCACATGGTTCCTGCTTTAATACCACTCAGCTCCGGTTTGTGAGTATACAGGAGATATTTGCTGATGGGAATCTTATTGTAATCGGGAATGGGTCTGGCTATTAGAACTGATATCGCAGCAAACATGATATCATTACTTATTTTGGTAGGTTTGCACCTACAATCATGCTGAGGAATTACATCAGGGCATCAACCTTATCATCATAGGCAGCCCCTCAAAATCGAGGAAGACTTTTTTCCACTCAAAGTTAGTTCTCAAGTGACTGAACAGTCCAATACGTGAATTATAGTCTGTGTCACAGGTGGGACAGACAGTTGTTGGAGGAAAGGGTGGCTGGGGAGTCTGGTTTGTCGCACGCTGCCTGCGCTTGGTTTCTGCATGCTCTCGGCGATGAGACTCGAGGTGCTCAGTGTCCTCCCGGATGCTCTTTCTCCACTTAGGGCGGTCTTTGGCCAGGGTCTCCCAGGAGTCGGTGGGGATGTTGCATTTTATCAAGGAGGCTTTGAGGGTGTCCTTGAAACGTTTCCTCTGCCACCTTTGGCTTGCTTGCTATGCAGGAGTTCAGAGTAGAGCGCTTGCTTTGGGAGTCTCGTATCGGGCATGCAGACAATGTGGCCCGCCCAATGGAGCTGGTCGTGTGTAGTCAGTGTTTCGATGCTGGGGATGTTGGCCTGATCGAGAACATGAACGCTGGTGCATCTGTCCTCCCAGGGGATTTGCAGGATCTTGCGGAGACATCGTTGGTGGTATTTCTCCAGCGATTTGAGGTGTCTACTGTATATAGTTCATGTCTCTGAGCCATACAGGAGGACGGGTATCACTGCAGCCCTGTACACCATGAGCTTGGTGCAAGATTTGAGGGCCTGATCTTCGAAAACTCTCTTCCTCAGGCGACTGAATTCTGCGCTGGCGTACTGGAGGCGGTGTTGAACCTCGTCGCCGATGTCTGCCCTTGTTGATAATAGGCTCCTCAGTTGGTTGCATTCTTGCCTCTGAAGCTGAAGTTTAGGACTTGGGCCCATAATATGAGTTGATGCTTCAGTGCAGTGTTGATGAAGTAGTGAATTCACAGAGGGGCTGTTCTTTGGAGGTGAGATTAAACTGAGAGCCTGCCTGGATCAATGAGCCCATGACACTATTGGGAGTCCCATGGTGTTCTGGCCAACAATTTCCTCTCAACCAACACCATAAGTGAAGGTGACAGGATGTTGATACAAGCTAATGCGGGAACTTTCACTTTATAAACAAAGGCTTAAAATACAAAAGCGAGGAAGTTAGGTTAAACCTTTATAAATCACTGATTCGGACTTAGCTGGAGTATTTTGTCCAATTCTGGGCAATGCACTTTAGGAAGGATGTCAAGGCCTTTGAGAGGTTGCAGAAGAGATTTACTTGAATAGGACCAGGGATGAGGGACTTCAGTTATATATAGAGACTGGAGAAGTTGGAATTGTAGTCCTTAGAGCAGAGAAGGTTAAGGAATTGAGCTGTTCAAAATTGTGAGGGGTTTTGAAAAAGAGTAAATAAGGAGGGGCTGTTTCCAGTGGCAGGAGGTTCGGTAACCAGAAGACACAGAGTTACGGTGTGTGGCAAAAGAATCAGATAGGAAATGGAGAGAATGTTTTTTACATATTGATGTATTATGATCTGGAATGTACTGCCTGAAAGGATGGTGGAAGCAGATTCGATCTTAACTTTCGAGAGGGAATCTGATAAGATACTTGAAAAGAAATGATTTACAGGGCTATGGGGTAAAGAGTAGGGGAGTGGGACTAATTGAATAACTCTGTCACAGGCACAATGGGCCAAATGGCCGACTTCTGTGCTGTAGGATTCTATGATTGGGTGAAAAGTAGATGGATTGATTATTCATCTCGTTACTGCCTGTTGGATCTTGCTGTGCAAAACGGCGGTCATTTCGCCTACAAAACGAGACCTGCAGCAACTCAAAATAATCCATTGGCTACGAAGCGCTTTGGGACATGATAATAAGACAAGTTCTTTCTTCCCATTTATGTCTCACTGTTTAATAGGAACAATTTTTATTATTACAAGTAAGCATCAATCTTTTAGTTGCATCCTGCCATATATAAATAGAGCTTTTATACTTCTTGCACAGGTTGCCATGTAAAAGTGAGTATTTCTAACTGGCACAGACCGAGGCAAACAGGGAACCATTGAGCACAACTTACATTTGTCGGGGTGCCATCTGGCTGCTCACTCACACAGCCTTGAAGAGTAAAAGTCAAGTCATGGCATTTTACCATAAAGCGCTTGCCAAACTTCTCCTCAAGTGGTCTCACATCTGGTTCAATTCCTGAAAAATCTAGTTTCTGAAAACAAAAACACAGAAATAAAATAGCTGGCATCCCCAGGGAGAGAGCCAATGAATGAGTTAGAACGTGCCACACAATGTATTTCTTTGAAACCTTGGTGTAATCTTTTATTCCTCCAGTTCTTTCAGTTTCGAGACAGCACACATGGAACTGTCAAGCCTCTTCCTACATTGCTCTGCATCCAGATGGTGGGTGTACTGCAACTGCCCATTTTTCTTTATCGCTTTTGCCTTGTTTTGACAATAACGGCTCTTGTTGCTATATCTACATCAACTGACATGTTAACCAGTGCAAGGCTGCTTACTCATCTTGAATGCCCTGCAACAATCAACTGAAGAACTCTTGCAAGAAGGGTCGTTTCGAGCTCTGTGGCCATGACATGCGAAGAGAAGAAACACATCAAATGATGCACAGCTCAGGGGTCTCCAGCTCAATCTCCTCAGGATATAAACATGTCCACATGGGATTGGGGGTAGTGTGCTGACATGGATTGAGAACTGGTTGTCAGACAGGAAGCAAAGAGTAGGAGTAAATGGGGACTTTTCAGAATGGCAGGCAGTGACTAGTGGGGTACCGCAAGGTTCTGTGCTGGGGCCCCAGCTGTTTACATTGTACATTAATGATTTAGACGAGGGGATTAAATGTAGTATCTCCAAATTTGCGGATGACACTAAGTTGGGTGGCAGTGTGAGCTGCAAGGAGGATTCTATGAGGCTGCAGAGCGACTTGGATAGGTTAGGTGAGTGGGCAAATGCATGGCAGATGAAGTATAATGTGGATAAATGTGAGGTTATCCACTTTGGTGGTAAAAACAGAGAGACAGACTATTATCTGAATGGTGACAGATTAGGAAAAGGAGAGGTGCAACGAGACCTGGGTGTCATGGTACATCAGTCATTGAAGGTTGGCATGCAGGTACAGCAGGCGGTTAAGAAAGCAAATGGCATGTTGGCCTTCATAGCGAGGGGATTTGAGTACAAGGGCAGGGAGGTGTTGCTACAATTGTACAGGGCCTTGGTGAGGCCACACCTGGAGTATTGTGTACAGTTTTGGTCTCCTAACCTGAGGAAGGACATTCTTGCTATTGAGGGAGTGCAGCGAAGGTTCACCAGACTGATTCCCGGGATGGCGGGACTGACCTATCAAGAAAGACTGGATCAACTGGGCTTGTATTCACTGGAGTTCAGAAGAATGAGAGGGGACCTCATAGAAACGTTTAAAATTCTGATGGGTTTAGACAGGTTAGATGCAGGAAGAATGTTCCCAATGTTGGGGAAGTCCAGAACCAGGGGACACAGTCTAAGGATAAGGGGGAAGCCATTTAGGACTGAGATGAGGAGGAATTCCTTCACCCAGAGAGTGGTGAACCTGTGGAATTCTCTACCACAGAAAGTTGTTGAGGCCAATTCACTAAATATATTCAAAAAGGAGTTAGATGAAGTCCTTACTACTAGGGGAATCAAGGGGTATGGTGAGAAAGCAGGAATGGGGTACTGAAGTTGCATGTTCAGCCATGAACTCATTGAATGGCGGTGCAGGCTAGAAGGGCCGAATGGCCTACTCCTGCACCTATTTTCTATGTTTCTATGTTTCTATGATTTACTGTGACGGCTAACTTGGGAATGATGGCTCATTGCTGAGCCTACACATGCAGGCTTCATTAATAACAACATTTATTTATATAGCACCTTTAACATAGTAAAACATCTCAAGACTCTTCACAGCAGTGTTACTGCGTACAGTTTTGGTTTCCATATTTACGAAAGGATATACTTGCTTTGGAGGCAGTTCAGAGAAGGTTCACTAGGTTGATTCCGGGAATGAGAGGGTTGACTTATGAGGAAAGTTTGAATTGGGCTTCTACTCATTGGAGTTCAGGAGAATGAGAGGCGATCTTATTGAAACGTATAAGATTAGGGGGGGGGCTTGATAAGGTGGATGCAGAGAGGATGTTTCCACTGATGGGGGAGATTAGAACTAGAGGGCATGATCTTAGAATAAGAGGCCGCCCATTTAAAACAGACGAGGAGAAATTTCTTCTCTGAGGGTTGTAAATCTGTGGAATTCACTGCCTCAGAGAGCTGTGGAAGCTGGGACACTGAATAAACTTAAGACAGAGATAGACAATTTCTTCACCAATAAGGGAATAAGGGGTTATGGGGAGCAGGCAGGAAAATGGACCTGAGTCCATGATCGGATCAGCCATGATCGTATTAAATGGTGGAGCAGGCTCAAGAGGCCATATGGCCTACTCCTGCTCCTATTTCTTATGTTCTTATGTACTTATTAACACAGATAAATTTGACACCGAGCCACATAAGAAAAAATTATGGCAGATGACCATGGTCAAAAAGTTAGGTTTTAAGGAGCGTCTTAAAGGAGGAAAGAGAGGTAGAGAGGCGGAGAGGTTTAGGGAGGGAGTTCCAGAGCTTGGGGTCTAGGTAACAGAAAGCATGGCCACCAATAGTTGAGTGATTATAATCAGGGATGCTCAAGAGGGCAGAATTAGAGGAGCGCAGATATCTCGGGGGAGGGTTGTGAGGCAGAAAGAGATTATGGAGATAGGGAGGGGCGAGGCCGTGGAGGGATTTGTAAACAAGGATGAGAATTTTGAAATAGAGGCGTTACTTAACCGGCAGCCAATGTAGGTCAGCGAGCACAGGGGTGATGGGTGAGTGGGACTTGGTGCAAGTTAGGACACGGGCTGCTGAGGTTTAGATGATCTCAAGTTTATGTAGGGTAGAATGTGGGAGGCCAGCCAGGAGTGCATTGGAATAGTCAAGTCTAGAAGTAACAAAGGCATCGGGGAGGGTTTCAGCAGCGGATGAGCTGAGGCAAGGTCAGAGACGGGCGAAATAATAGAAAAAAAAATGGGATCAAAGTACTTGCAAAACCATGATCAAATTCCTATGATACAGTGGACACAGAACATGACTGCGAACGGCAGAACTCCCTGACAAAAAGGCTTTTGTTTTTCTCAACAGATTATTTCCCACATGAAGAATCAACTTCATGCTTTTCATTTTTCATATTTTTCGAATCGGACCCAAGTTTAGAAAATAGCTCACGGCACAAATGGACCAGAATGGAAAATATTTAAGAAATTGAACCAGTACAAATTAAAATGGGTGTTTTACTGATGATCTAACTGTACACACACTGTCAAAATATAGTCCAGCACTTGAATATTTAATAGGTTAAGTATAACCAATTGTGTTGCAATTCATAATTCTCAAACACTCCGTCTAGTTATAAATATGCAGAAATATTTCATTCAAATTCGAGTCCGTTGAGTTTTGTTTGTAAAACCTGACTAAAAAGTAATGTTCAACTGTCAGCAATGAATCTAATGCACAACAGCAAATAGCACTTATCAAAGCTCTGATCCCAAAAGTTTTCAGTGAAGGGAATGGAAAATCACAAATCCCTCGCGCATTACGTGCCAAGCTGATGGAGCACCACTTATCCAAGCTATGTTTATACATCTCTTGCACTAACTCGACCTAATCTTGCATAATTTCGAAGGGCACAAATAAACTTAACCGCCATTGGTCTCTCCCCCATGGGCGAGTTAAATGCTATACAGTCCAACACTAAACGCTGCAGAATTCTTTGCCATAATTATCAAACCACCTCTTATAAACACTGAGATAAAACACTCCATTCAATAAACTCAAAGCAGAACCCATGTAGGATGGGCCAGTACATTTACACTCCGGAACCCTAAATTTTACAAGGCACTTGTAGCTTTAAATCTGTGGACCAATTCTACCTGTGTCTCTGGATCCATCGCAAACAGTTTGCATCTGCCTTCATTCCTGCTGAGTTTATTGAGGTAATCCGATTCTCGGGCATACTAGAAACAAACATACACAATATTAGCTTGTTTCTTTATAACATGGTTTACCTCACTTCAAAGCCAAGCTTTTAAATGTCAAAATACTGTATTGGGAAGAGCTAGAAATTCTTTACAAATAAAGCTCATTCAAGGACTAAAGAGGAGGAAGTGTGAATCCTATCCAAGCGGATAGCGTGCTTGAAGATGATGGAGCACAGCTCTGTGGGATCGCTCGATAGAATCTCTGCCATTATAACAGTCCGATATAGGGGCTATTAGAAATACCTTGTATCCAAACTACTTTATTGTAAGGTACAACATAAGGATATGGTCCACCCAACAGACCCCGATTCATAAACATCTGGGTTAGGCTTCACGCACCAGCATCCGTCTCAATTATGGAAATCCGACACACAAACTCTTCCAAGGGACCAATATTGGCCCGGAATTTGTGGTGGATCATGATGGCGACCTGCCAGCATTACCCCTCTGACACTGACTGTAACGGCAGTAGTGGATTGGCCGCCCATTATACACCCCATCTGTTAATGGGGAGGTGTGTGTAACAGGCACTACAGCTCCTTTATTTCCCCCCTTCTCTAAACTATCCACTCACCATCTTCCCACAAACACCCACCTCCCACAGCAGTGCTCGCATCTGCAGTGAGTGCGCAATGGCTGGTTTTGAACCACCTTTTACTCGACTGTTATTAATACAGTAATTCACAACATCTCATTTTCAATTACTTACACTTAACAAGTTTTCAAGTCAATTGTGAAAGCTCAGAAATGATCTCACCTGACTAACTATCTCCTGCCTTAGGGAAAGTTTTGTTGGTTTTGGTGCTAGGATGAATTTGTTTTTATATTTAAAAGACAGGAACGGTCTTCCAGATGGTACAAGAGTCTGCAAACATTTGGACTCATTTTCCCTTCCTTTAATTAAATTTAAAACTTTAATCCCCAGGAAGAAAGGGTGCGTAGCAAATAAGATCTTCTACCTCAACTCCACTTGCCTGCACTATCCCATATCCCTTGATTCCCTTAATATCCAAAAATCTATCGATCTCTGTCTTGAATATACTCAAAGACTGAGCAGCAACAACCCAAAGATTCACCACACTCTGAGTGAAGAAGTTTCTCCTCATCTCAGTCCTAAATGGCCGACCCCTTTTTCTGAGACTGTGACCCTGTGTTCTAGACTCCTCAGCCAGGGGAAACATCCTCCCTGCATCTACCCTGTCACGCTCTCTAAGAATTGTGTATGTTTCAATGAGATCACCTCTCATTCTTCTAAACTTGAGAGAATATAGACTAGAACATGGTTTCTAAATACTGGGTCGAAATCCAGTGGAGTAATCATGTCCAGACGGAGTGAGCAATGACTGAGTTAGTATTCCAGCCTCTCGGTCAGAAGGATTGGGTTGGGACCCCACTCCAGTCGGCCCTGGCGAGTGGAGACCACAGCGCCAGCTCTGAACACTGGGTTGACATCCATTGAGGGGTACTTGTGTCCAATGTGTGTGGGTGGTTTTCCTTCCACCCTGAAGGGTAGGTGGGACTCTTTAGTCTTGATTGCAGCCCGCCGAGGAGATGGTTAAATTGTAAAAAAGGCCACGGGGAACCACCTCAGCTAACCCTCCCTCGCAAGCGTCTCAAGAATCCCAGGTGTGTTAGGGCCTGCCCTGGGGGTAAAACACAATGGACGTACACCATATAACATTCAGGACCAAGTGCAAAAATTGGCATCTTGCTAATATTGGAAAAGGCAGAGCATACAGAATTTGGTTCATTCACCAGAACGGGGCGCGGCGGGACAGAGTCACGGGGGCGCGGCGGGACAGAGTCACGGGGCGCGGCGGGACAGAGTCACGGGGGCGCGGCGGGACAGAGTCACGGGGGCGCGGCGGGACAGAGTCACGGGGGCGCGGCGGGACAGAGTCACGGGGGCGCGGCGGGACAGAGTCACGGGGGCGCGGCGGGACAGAGTCACGGGGGCGCGGCGGGACAGAGTCACGGGGGCGCGGCGGGACAGAGTCACGGGGGCGCGGCGGGACAGAGTCACGGGGCGCGGCGGGACAGAGTCACGGGGGCGCGGCGGGACAGAGTCACGGGGGCGCGGCGGGACAGAGTCACTGGGGCGCGGCGGGACAGAGTCACGGGGGCGCGGTGGGACAGAGTCACGGGGGCGCGGCGGGACAGAGTCACGGGGGCGCGGCGGGACAGAGTCACGGGGGCGCGGCGGGACAGAGTCACGGGGGCGCGGCGGGACAGAGTCACGGGAGCATGGTGGGACAGAGTCACGGGAGCATGGTGGGACAGAGTCACGGGGGCGCGGCGGGACAGAGTCACGGGGGCGCGGCGGGACAGAGTCACGGGAGCATGGTGGGACAGAGTCACGGGGGCGCGGCGGGACAGAGTCACGGGGGCGCGGCGGGACAGAGTCACGGGAGCATGGTGGGACAGAGTCACGGGGCGCGGCGGGACAGAGTCACGGGGAAATATGCACAAGTACAACCAACACATCTGTAGGAAAAAATTCAGACGACCAGGTGACAGAATATCAGGGAACCTAACCACAAATAAATTGATTGAAGTCTTCAAGAAACAAAATCTAGTTTGAAATACAGCTGTGTTTACCGATCCACTTTGAAATTACTTTTGCGTTGTGTGAAAGTTCAGTGCTGTGCAATATTTTCATGTAGGATGATGGAGGGATGAAACTTCACACTATGAGGCAAATTCAAAACTTGCCGCCTGGGGGCGTGAAGCCAGCAATGCAGATCAGCCCGTTCTAGTTAAATTGAATATCGGGCGGTTTCTAGAAGCAGCGACCATCTGAGATGCTAGCTTCAAGCTGAAAATCTACCCTCACATTTCCAGGCAATGCACGGTCATCATTTGCACAATGCAGCTGCTGAGGGTCAGAGCACATTTCTGACGGAGCTAGTTAAATAATTAAAAGCGCGAATACCTTCATTAATTCGGGGTGCATGCTTTTCTCTAAACTCGCCATCATGCTTTCAGACTTCCCTTGGCTGAAGGAATCTTCATCTAGAAATCAAACACAAGTTTTCAGGTAACCTTACCTCTGGCCAGCCGCAGTAGTCGGTCAGAACAAGCTTGTTATTAGGTAGCACCTTCCATGTCCTCAGGGTGGCCCAGAGAACTTGACAGCCATAAAGGGCTGTCACGGTTAGGTCAGAGTATGCGCATGGCAAGATCCCACACACAGCAAGGGCACGAAGCTCCACATGATCTGTTTTGGTGATGTTGGTTGAGGGATAAATATTGACCAGGACACCGGAGATAAACTCCCCTGCTCTTCTTCGAATAGGATCTTTGACGTCCTCCTGAGAGGGTTTAACGTCTCACTCAAAAATTGGCACCTCTGACAAAGTCCACAATGGGGAGTGAACCCACAACCTTATCATAGCATCACAAAAACTTACAGTCCAGGTAGAGTCCATTAGGCCTGTTGTGCCTGTGCTGGCTTTTTGAAAGAGCAGCCGTGCTTATTCCCACACCTCTGCTTTCTGTCCGTAACCCTGTAAGTTCCTCATCCTCCAGTACCTGCTCAATTCCCTGCTAAAATTATCTATGGAGTCAGCTTCCACCACCTTGTCAGTGAGAGCATTCCAGATCCCGACGACACTCCGAGTGAAAACATTTCTCCTCATCACCCCTCGAGATCTTTGTCCAATGATTTTAAATCCATGACCACTGGTTATTGACCCACTTGCCAGAGGGAACAGATTTTCTCCATCTACTCGATCAAAACCTCTCATCATCTTGAAAACCTCTATTAGGTAACCTCTCTGTTCCAAGGAGAACAGTCCTAACTTTTTGAACCTCTCCCTGGTAACATCCTGGTAAACCTCCTCTGTACCCTTTCTAAGGCCTTTACATCTTTCCTGAAATGTGGGGCCCGGCTGAGGCCTAACCAGTGATTATAAAGTTCCAGCATTATCTCTTTGCTTTTATATTTTTTGCATCTATTTATAAATCCAAGTAACCCATACGGTTTATTAACTGCCTTATTAACTTGCCCTGCCATCTCTAAGGCTTTGTGTATATGCACACCAGGGTCTCTCTGCTCATCTACACTTTTCAAAATTGTGCCATTTATAGTTTACTGTCTTTCCATATTAAACCTCCAAAAGAGCATCACTTCACACATCTCCAAACTCCATTCCATCGATCATATTTATTCCCATTTCACCATCCTGCCTGTCTACAGCCATCCTCATTACTATCCATTATGTTGCCAAGTTTTATATCATCTGCAAACTTTATAATGCTGCTCCAGACACCCGAGTCTAGGTTATTGATAAAAAAATTGAGAAGGGCAATGGACCCAAAACTGACTCTTGGGGAACACCACAGTAAACCACCTCCCAGTCTGAAAAACATCTATCCACATCCACACTCTGCTTCCTGTCACTGAGCCAATTCTGTATCCACACTACCACTGTCCCTTTAGCTCCACGGGCTTCCATCTGCTTAATAAACTCTGTGTGGCACTTTGTCCAATGCTTTCCAAAAGTCCATACTTACATCTACTGCACTACCTTAATCAAACTTCTCTGTTACCTCATCAAATAATTCAATCAAGTTACTCATACATGATTTGCCTTTTAACAAATCCTCGATTAACCCATGCCTTTCCAAATGCAAGTTTATTTTGTCCCTGATAATGGTTTCCAGTAACTTCCCCACCAATGTTAGGCTGACTGGCCTATAGTTTCCTGATTTACCGCTCTCCCCTTTGTGAACAGTGGGATAACATTAGCAATCCTCCACAGTCCTCCAGCACCACTCCTGTATCCAATGACGATTGAAAGATTGTGACAATGCCTCTGCTATTTCTATTTTTGCTTCTTTCAGCAACCAAAGTTGCATTCCATCTGGACCAGGTGACTTCCCAACTTTCAGTAATGCTAATCTTTTAAAACTTCTTCTCGATCTATTGCTATCCTGTCCATAACTTCCCTCTCTTCTTTTAGTGTAACCTTCGCACCATCCGCTTCTTTTGTGAAGACAGACGCAAAGTATAATACTTTAGCTGTGTCCTGTGCCTCGACATGAAGATTTCCTTTTGGGCCCCTAAAAGGCCCAACTTTTTCCCGCTTACACTTTATATGTTTATAAAATGTTTTATTCTTCAACTTAACGTGGCCTGCTAACCTCTCTCGTAACCTCCCTTTGCCTCCCATATTAACTTTTTCAATTTACTCCTGTACCTTCCATAATCTTCCGTGTTATTAAGTGAATCTTGTTCCTGACTTTTGTCATAAGCCTCCTTTTTCTGTTTTATTTTAAGTTTTATTTCCTTCTACAACAAACATAGGTCCTTTGCAGTCAAGAGTCAGGTGAATTTATAATGGGGAACAAAGAAATGGCAGACCAGTTAAACAAATACTTTGGTTCTGTCTTCACGAAGGAAGACACAAATCACCTTCCGGAAATACTAGGAGGCCGAGGGTTTAGTGAAAAGGAGGAACTGAAAGAAATCCTTACTAGGCGGGAAATTGTGTTAGGGGAATTGATGGGATTGAAGGCTGATAAATCCCCGGGAACTGATAGTCTGTATCGCAGAGTAATTAAGGAAGTGGCCCTAGAAATGATGGATCATTTTCCAACAGTCTATCGACTCTGGATCGGTTCTTGTGGACTGGAGGGTAACTAATATAACACCACTTTTTAAGAAAGGAGGGAGAAAGAAAATGGGTAATTATAGACCAGTTAGCCGGACATCGGTAGTGGGGAAAATGTTGGAATCAATTATTAAAGATGAAATAGCAGCACATTTGGAAAGCAGTGACGGGATCGGTCTAAGTCAGCATGGATTTATGAAAGGGAAATCCTGCTTGACAAATCTTCTAGAATTTTTTGAGGATGTAACTAGTAGAGTGGACAAGGGAGAACCAGTGGATGTGGTGTATTTGGACTTTCAAAAGGCTTTTGACAAGGCCCCACACAAGAGATTGATGTGCAAAATCAAAGCACATGGTATTGGGGGTAATGTACTGACGTGGATAGAGAACTGGTTGGTAGAGACAAAGCAGAGAGTCGGGATAAACGGGTCCTTTTCAGAATGGCAGGCAGTGACTAGTGGAGTGCCGTAGGGCTCAGTGCTGGGACCCCAGCTCTTTACAATATACATCAATCTTAGATGAGACAGGAAAAATAAACGACCTCCTAGTAAAAGATCCTCTCGAAATGAGTGATCACAGTATGGTTGAATTTGTAATACAGATTGAGGGTGAGGAAGTTGTGTCAGAGACGAGCATACTATGCTTAAAGGGGAGTACAGTGGGATGAGGGCATAGTTGGCTAAAGTAGACTGGAAACGCAGACTAAACGGTGGCACAATTGAGGAACAGTGGAGGACTTTTAAGGAGCTCTTTCATAGTGCGCAACAAAAATATATTCCTGTGAAATAGAAGGGCGGTAAGAGAAGGGATAACCAGCCGTGGATAACCAAGGAAATAAAGGAGAGTATCAAATCAAAGACCAATACGTATAAGGTGGCCAAGGTTAGTGGGAAACTAGAGGATTGTGAAAATTTTAAATAACAGCAAAGAATGACTAAAAAAGCAATAAAGAAAGGAAAGATTACGAAGGTAAACTTGCGCAAAACATAAAAACAGATAGTAAAAGCTTTTACAGATATATAAAACGGAAAAGTGACTAAAGTAAATGTTGGTCCCTTAGAAGATGAGAAGGGGGATTTAATAATGGGAAATGTGGAAATGGCTGAGACCTTAAACAATTATTTTGCTTCGGTCTTCACAGTGGAATACACAAAAACCATGCCAAAGATTGCTGGTCACAGGAATGTGGGAAGGGAGGACCTTGAGACAATCACTATCACTAGAGGTGTAGTGCTGGACAGGCTAATGGGACTCAAGGTAGACAAGTCTCCTGGTCCTGATGAAATGCATCCCAGGTTATTAAAAGAGATGGCGGAAGTTATAGCAGATGCATTCGTTATAATCTACCAAAATTCTCTGGACTCTGGGGAGGTACCAGCGGATTGGAAAGCAGCTAATGTAACGCCTCTGTTTAAAAAAGGGGGGCAGACAAAAGGCAGGTAACTATAGGCCAGTTAGTTTAACATCTGGAGTGGGGAAAATGCTTGAAACTATCATTAAGGAAGAAATAGCGGGACATCTAGATAGGAATAGTGCAATCAAGCAGATGCAACATGGATTCATGAAGGGGAAATCATGTTTAACTAATTTACTGGAATTCTTTGAGGATATAATGATCATGGTGGATAGAGGTGTACCGATGGATGTGGTGTATTTAGATTTCCAAAAGGCATTCGATAAGGTGCCACACAAAAGGTTACTGCAGAAGATAAAGGTTCGCGGAGTCAGAGGAAATGTATTAGCATGGATAGAGAATTGGCTGGTGAACAGAAAGCAGAGTCGGGATAAATGGGTCCTTTTTGGGTTGGAAATTGGTGGTTCGTGGTGTGCCACAGGGATTGGTGCTGGGACCACAACTGTTTACAATATATATAGATGACCTGGAAGAGGGGACAGTGTGTAGTGTAAAAAAATTTTCAGATGACACTAATATTAGTGGGAAAGCGGGTTGTGTAGAGGACACAGAGAGGCTGCAAAGAGATTTGGATAGGTTAAGCGAATGGGCTAAAGTTTGGCAGATGGAATACAATGTCGGAAAGTGTGAGGTCATCCACCTTGGGAAACAAAACAGTAAAAGGGAATATTATTTGAATGGGGAGAAATGACAACATGCTGAGGTGCAGAGGGACCTGGGAGTCCTTGTGCATGAATCCCAAAAGGTTAGTTTGCAGGTGCAGCAGGTAATCAGGAAGGCGAATGGAATGTTGGCCTTCATTGCGAGAGGGATGGAGTACAAAAGCAGGGAGGTCCTGCTGCAACTGTATAGGGTATTGGTAAGGCCGCACCTGGAGTACTGCGTGCAGTTTTGGTCACCTTACTTAAGGAAGGGTATACTGGTTTTGGAGGGGGTACAGAGACGATTCACGAGGCTGATTCCGGAGATGAGGGGGTTACCTTATGATGATAGATTGAGTAGACTGGGTCTTTACTCGTTGGAGTTCAGAAGGATGAGGGGTGATCTTATAGAAACATTTAAAATCATGAAAGGGATAGACAAGATAGAGGCAGAGAGGTTGTTTCCACTGGTAGGGGACACTAGAACTAGGGGGCACAGCCTCAAAATACGGGGGAGCCAATTTAAAACCGAGTTGAGAAGGAATTTCTTCTACCAGAGGGTTATGAATCTGTGGAATTCTCTGCCCAGGGAAGCAGTTGAGGTTAGCTCATTGAATGTATTCAAGTCACAGATAGATAGATTTTTAACCAATAAGGGAATTAAGGGTTACGGGGAGAGGGCGGGTAAGTGGAGCCGAGTCCACAGCCAGATCAGCCATGATCTTATTGAATGGCGGAGCAGGCTCGAGGGGCTAGATGGCCTACTCCTGTTCCTAATTCTTATGTTCTTATAAAATTCTGATGGGACTGGACAGGTTAGATGCAGGAAGAATGTTCCCGATGTTAGGGAACTCCAGAACCAAGGGACATAGTCTAAGGATAAGGGTAAGCCATTTAGGACTGAGATGAGGAGTAACTTCTTCACTCAGGGAGTTATTAACCTGTGAAATTCCCTACCGCAGAGAGTTGTTGATGCCAGTTCATTGGATATATTCAAGAGGGAGTTAGATATGACCCTTACGGCTAAAGGGATCGAGGGTATGGAGAAAGCAGGAAAGGGGTACTGAGGGTATGGAGAAAGCAGGAAAGGGGTACTGAGGGAATGATCAGCCATGATCTTATTGAATGGTGGTGCAGGCTCGAAGGGCCGAATGGCCTACTCCTGCACCTATATTCTATGTTTCTATGGTTCTATGTTTCTATGTCATCCAGGGCGCAGGTTAGATCAAAAACCCAGCTCCTGACCAAGGTGGCCTCAGGCCGGTTATGGAGCGGGTAACTCACATTCTACTGGCTCTATTGACGACCAACAAGTCAGTCACAAGCTCACAGCAAAGCATTTTGCATTTTACTTTTGCACTTCAAACGAGCATTTTATTCAGCTGTCAAATAAATGCACTTCATTGACGTGTATTTCAGTGAACTCTTCCATCTGCACTGTCTGCACCTGTCCTGATAGCAGTGAAGAATTGGCTTTACACAGTGCAGCAAGAACAGGTTACACGGGCAATTATTCGGTACACTCTAGGACTTGAGCACATCATCTAATACTCAGTTGGGGAGTGCTGCATTGCTGGAAGAGTCACTTTTTAGGATGAGATGTTCAACAGAGGCCAATTCTGGGTGAATATTTAAGATCACGGGGTACTATCAGTGTCCTAGTCAATATTTAGCTTGGGATTTTCGCTTGCCCAGCCGGCTTAGCGCCCTGAGAGAGGTGTGCAACGTCCTCACTAAACACAACGAAAAATATTAAATTGTTATTTATCTCGCCGCTTTTGCTGTGGTGTTACAAATTTCAGAGCAGCAGTAGATATTCACTCAGGTTCAGTCTCTCCTGTAATTGGACCACAGGTCTTTGATAATCAGGAACTGCCTTTAGAGCCCAATATCTGTCGGACGATACAGCGGCCCAAGGAGCTTAGCATTGGAAGCCCTCATCAGGTGAACTGGATACTGCAGCCCCCCCCACCCCCACCCCGTCATACCCCATCCTCCACACCCACCACCCCCCTCTCACCCATCCCCCCCCTCCCACACCCCGCCATACCCCACCTCCCTCCCACACCCCGCCATACCCCACCTCCCTCACACACCCCGCCATACCCCACCTCCCTCACACACCCCGCCATACCCCATCCCCCCCTCCCACACCCCGCCATACCCCACCTCCCTCCCACACCCCGCCATACCCCACCTCCCTCACACACCCCGCCATACCCCATCCCCCCCTCCCACACCCCGCCATACCCCATCCCCCCTCCCACACCCCCATCCCCTCCCACATCCCATTCCCCCTCCCACACCCCCCACACCCCATCCCCCCCTCCCACAATCCCCACACCCCATCCCCCCCTCCCACAATCCCCACACCCCATCCCCCCCTCCCACACCCCCCACCACCACCCCCCTTCCACACCCCCCACACCCATCCCCCCCTCCCACATCCCCCCTCCCACACCCCCCACACCCCATCCCCCCTCCCACACCTCCTCCCACACCCCATCCCCCCTCCCATCCCCCCTTCCACACCCCCCACACCCCATCCCCCCTCCCACCCCCCCTCCCACACCTCATCCCCCCTCCCACCCCCCCCACCCCCCCTCCCACGTCCCCCACCCCCCCTCCCACACACCCCCACAGCCTCCATTCCCCCCACACTCTTCCGCCATCCACACCCCATTCCCCTGCCAACACCTCCCCACCCCATCCCCCACCACCCACACCCACCTCTCCCCGTCCTCACCCCCACACCCCACCGCCTTTTTCCCATCTTGTGGAAGGTGGAGTCATAAAAACTCTTTCACCAACTGACAAATTGCAAAACAATATGCTGGTTTGTTTCGTATAAAATACACAACAGCCTTCAGTGGGATTCAACCTAACCCTTGTAACTTTGTCAATAACAAATGGCTCAGTCCCTGCCCCAGTACGGACCTACACGGGATGCTTTACAAAAGAAAATATTCCGAGCAAGTCAATGCAATTGGCGGCTGTTCCGTATCTTGGTTTGACTGTCTCCCATGTTGCTGCCTCACTTGCTCAAACACTCAAATCAATCGGCGCGTTCGGGAGAGCACTTCAAGGATTAGTTACCCAGTCCGGCTTCAGATGCTTCTCCATTTCTTTTCTCAGACATCACGGTGTCACAGTTACTCTGAATGATTTTTTTCAGGGTCAATACCCACTCTTCCATTTCCGGCTCGCTCTCCGCTGCCAGGTGACAGCTGCACTTCTCCTGCATTCGCAGTTCAAAGCCGTAACGCCGCATCTTGGAGCACTGGGAACGGAAGCAGTTGTACAGATTTAATTGTTGTTCCACCAGGTTTCATACACAGTTCAATTAAATAAACACAGTGGGAAGGGTGATTGAATTGGCCCATGGTATGTTAATGAGCCTTTGTTCAGGCTCCACTTAATTCCCCATCTATTCCAATGTTGATTCACCGAAAGACGTCCATGTCATAGACTGTTCCCTTGTAAGAATTGCTGTACAGACCATCTGTTGAGATACTTTGTCTATTGAAGGGAGCCAGTGTTTGCTTGGGGAGGGACATCCTGATCATTACAGAAGTGCTTCAATTAAACTTAAAGAAATTACTGTGTTTGGGAAGGAAATTGTGTTTTACGAATGTAATTGAAAAGTAGAGAAATTACGCCACACTTGTATTGAACCTTGATTAGACCACACTTAAAAGAGTACCGTGAACAGTTCTGGTCTCCAGATTGCAGAAAGAATATAGAGGCACTGGGGAAGGGCAAAGATTTACAAGGATGATACAAGAACTGAAAGGATATACTTATCAGGAAAGGCTAAACAGGCTGGGACTCTCTTCTCTAGGAAGGAGAATGTTGAAGGGGTGACCAGATAGCGGTTTTTAGAATTATGAAGGGGTTCAATAGGGTAGACACAGAGATGATGTTTCCAATAGTGGGAGAGTCCAAACTAGGGTCATAAATACAAGACAGTCACTAATGAATCTAATAAGGAATTCAGGAGAAACTTCTTTAGCTAGAGAGTGGGTAGTATATGAAACTCGCTACCTCAGGGAGCCACCGATGCATTTAAAGGGAAGCTAGATAGATAGCTGAAGTAGAAAGAGATAGAAGGATATGCAGTTAGGGCGAGATGAAGTAAGGTGGGTGTGGCAAGGTTACATCTCATTTTTGGGGGGTACACGGGCCCTTTAAGGGTCTAGTGGCCTATTTAAATTACCGTGCATGCATGGGTTTACCATGGAGCCGGCGGTGCAGCTAAGTGGGAACATTGATGGCTGGAGGCTTATGTGGACCATACACACCAGCATAGAACTGTTGGGCCGAAGGATCTGTTTCCGGCACTGTAAATTCAATGTCATTCTATGTGAGATGCACCAGCCTGGAGATTCTCCAGTTTTCATTGTATGGAAACTCGTGTTTTATTACTAAAATGAATGGTTTTTTGTTGATTTAAAAATAGGTTTGGAAAGTCCCACGCTCCCTCTGTGGCCAATTGTTCATCACCTTTCATTTTAAAACCAGCTTGTAACAGACTTGGAACAGCTAACTGTTTTTACTCATTCATTCATTCATAGGCAGTCCCTCGGAATCGAGGACGATGTGCTTCCACTCTAAAAATGAGTCCTTAGGTGGCTGAACAGTCCAATACGAGAACCACAGTCCCAGTCACAGGTGGGACAGACAGTCGTTGAGGAAAGGGGTGGGTGGGACAGGTTTGCCACACGCTCTTTCCGCTGCCTGCGCTTGATTTCTGCATGCTCTCGGCGATGAGACTAGAGGTGCTCAGCGCCCTCCCGGATGCACTTCCTCCACTTAGGGTGGTCTTTGGCCAGGGACTCCCAGGTGTCGGTGGGGATGTTGCACTTTATCAGGGAGGCTTTGAGGGTGTCCTTGTAACGTTTCCTCTGCCCACCTTTGGCTCGTTTGCCGTGAAGGAGTTCCGAGTAGAACGCTTGCTTTGGGAGTATCGTGTCTGACATACGGACAATGTGGCCTGCCCAGCGGAGCTGATCAAGTGTGGTCAGTGCTTCGATGCTGGGGATGTTGGCCTGGTCGAGGGCGCTAATGTTGGTGCGCCTGTCCTTCCAGCGGATTTGCAGGATCTTGCGGAGACATCACAGGTGGTATTTCTCCAGCGACTTGAGGGGTCTATTGTACATGGTCCATGTCTCTGAGCCATAGAGCCCATCTGGAGCACTGATTCCAGGTTTGGGCACCGGACCTCAGGAAGGATGGTGGGCGCAGCGCAGGTTCACCAGAATGGTACCAGGGCTTAGAGGGTTCAATTATAAGGACAGATTACATACACTTGGCATGTATTCCCTTGAATATAGAAAGTTGAGGGATGATCTGATCGAGGTATTTAAAATGTTAAATGGATTTAATAGGGTAGATAGGGAAAAACCATTTCCTCTGGTGGGGGAACCAACAAGAGGGTATCATCTTAACATTAGAGCTAGGCCGTTCAGGAGTATTGTTTCACACCAAGAGTAGTGCAAATCTGGAACCCCCCCCACCAAAAGGGGAGTGAATGCTGGTCAATTGGGGCTTTCAATACTGAGCTTGATAATTTTTTGTTGGGTAAAGGTATCAAGGGATAGAGGGCAAAGGTGAATAAATGATGCTGAGGTACAGATCACCCATGATCTAACTGAATGGTGGAGCAGGCTCGAGGGACGGAATGGCCTCCTCCTGTTCCTAATGTTTCGAACTACATTCTCACAGAGAGCTGTAACCCTTGTTGGGTCATAAGCAACTATCCGTGCTGTCAATTTCTATGATTCAATGAAACTACTAACCGGCATATCTAAAACTCCATACCTGGACAACATCGATGCAAGAATCCAAGAAAATAGATCCTTTGGACTCCTTACACACCTTCTCATCTTTACAAAAATAAAGTATGTACGAGCCATCAGAAAGTTGAGTCAGGTAACAGAATCTCCTCTTAAATACCTGGAAAAAAAATATTATGTTAAATGCCCCACTAACTACAATACTTATACTATTTCATTTATAAACCTGCCCCATGGCTGGGTTTAGCACTTGTGGGACAACAGGCCCCAGACTAGATTGGGTCTTCATGGTTGAGATACAACAGTTGGAGCTAAACTGAAGTGAAATATTTTCTTGAAGTGAAGCATGCATCTAAATCAATGCACTTTTCAGCCCCACAATAATAATCCTCTACAACTGTGTAAATATTCTAATTAATTGCATCGCAGTCCTCAGTCACTTTCCAATGGCATCATGTGCATGTTCCCTATTTACAAAGATGACGAACATTCAGATAAAAATTGAAAGTTTGTTCTGTCAGTCAGTCACCTTCCTGCTCTTCCCCCTCCCCCCTCCCCGCGCTGTGAACCAGACAGTTCTGAATGCTGCTGTAACACAGAGAGTTACACAATGGGTTTGCCAGACACCACAGGCGACTGGACTGGACGATGGAATTCCAGGAGCCGGGAGTGGAGGTTTGCGTTTGTCTTCCTTTTCTTGTATGTGTCAATTTACTGGCACGTCATTTTCTGTTACTGTAACCAGTTTAGAAGACTGCAACATTTCCTGCACTGACAGTACCATTTCTATTGGCCAGTTGACATGGACACAAGGCCAGGTCAGTCTCCAAGAGTTGGTCAATATTTGTAGTTAACTCTGCCCTGACGTGACAGTCTGTTTTCAATAGACAGGAAAGGGCTAATGTCAAGGGTGGATTTTTCAAATATATATTCAACTCTTCAAGTAGCACAGCAAGGGTGCAAGGCCTTCCCTGTCACAAGGAAGCATCACTATAGTGGCTATGGAAAGAGTAATATTTATATATATATCTAGCAGATCTCCCACGGCATAGCGCAATGAGAGTCGGAACAATGAATGAGTGAGGGGATGCAAGTGTTCTTGAGATGTGTATCTAAAGGTGTGACTCAAATGTCTAACGAGGTGATGTTCAGGTTATATTGGGCCTTGGCAAGGTTCAATCTTGGAGTGTTGTGTTGCGGTATTGAGGTGTTGTGTGATGGTGTCCCAATAAGGACATATAGGAAAAGGGACGTAAGGGACATTGGGGTACCCAACATAAGGGAAGCCTAGCATTTTACTGCACCTAGAAACAGACAGATTACTTAGAAAAACAAGTTTTACAAGGCCAAATGTAAAACTTGCATGAAAGATTATAGAAAAGTTAAAATGCCCCCTTGCGTTCAATAATCTAGCAACTTATTATATATGCATTTTTTAAAAACTTTTAAGTTCGACTTATTTATCTATTATTCTAATTTTGTTAATTTTCAAATTGCTGCCCGTGTGTAGAACTGTCTTTTTTATTCATTTACAGGTTGTGGGCGTCACTGGCAAGGCCGGCATTTATTGCCCATTCCTAATTGCCCTTGAGAAGATGGTGGTGAGCCGTCTTCTTAAACCGCTGCAGTCCATGTAATGAAGGTACTCCAACAGTGATGTTAGGGAGGGAGTTCCAGGATTTTGACCCAGCGATGATGAATGAATGGTGATATATTTCCAAGTCAGGATGGTGTGTGACTTGGAGGGGAATGTGGAGGTGGTGGTGTCCCCATGCGCCTGCTGCCCTTGTCCTCCTAGGTGGTAGAGGTTGTGGGTTTGGGAGGTGCTGCCGAAGAAGCCTTGGTGAGTTGCTGCAGTGCATCTTGTAGATGGTACACACTGCAGCCATGGTGCGCCGGTGGTGGAGGAAGTGAATGTTGAAGGTGGTGGATGGGGTTGAGCTTCGTGAGTGTTGCTGTGGATTAGTCACCTGTTATAGAAACCGCGTGATTTTCACTGCCATTAATTTCAGCGGAAAGGAAAGTTGGGCAGTTTCCGGAGGCAGCTGATCTGCCGAGTTCAAACAGCTGGGCAACGAGTTGAAAACCCAGCCCAACAGCCTCGGCAAAGCTGGCCAAAAATTCATCTTAAACTCACGTTACAGTTGGTATTTTAGTAGGATAGTGTACAGTAATGTAGTGGTTATGTTACTGGACAAGTAATCCTGAGTTTCAGTTTGAACAAAACCTGGAAATACAAACTGTTATCAGTAAAAGTGACCATGAAGCAGCCGGATTGTTGTAAAGACTCAACTGATTGACTCGTGTCCTTTGGGGAAGAAGACCTGCCGTCCTTACCCACTCTGGGCCTCCACATGACTCCAGTCCCACATCAATGTGGTTCACTCTTAACTCCCTTTGAAGTTGCGGATGGGCAATAAATACTGGCCTTGCCAGCGACGCCTACTTCCCAGGAATGCATAAAAATAAAATTCATGGCAATGTCACAAGAGATTTTCCTGGACTTCTTAAAAAAACACACAACTAAAGAAACATCTCAAGTATTTAATCTTTTGGCTTCAAAGTTATCCTCCTGCCTTCAGGATTCGCCATGGCCTCGCACCACCGACCCTGCCGATCTCTGCCAGCCTTGTGTGTGTGTGTGTGTGTGTGTCAGCCGCACCTGCATCTTTTATCATCAGGTTACTCCTCGTCATCCACTCCATCATTGCTGGATGCTCTTTCAGTCGCTCGGCCCTGCACTCCGCAAATCCCTCCCCCGCATCGTTGTGCTTTGCGACCTCCGTCCCTCCCGCCAGCGTCACAAAAGCCCTATTCATGGGCCGTGTCTTCAGCCTTCCACCCTAACCCTCTGCTTTCCCTTATCCCTCTTGCTCGTCTATCCCCGATCGCACTCCTTGATGTTGGTGCTTGGTGACAACATCCCATAAACAAGGAGCACTCGAGGGGCTGGATTTTCGGCTTTGATGATTTCAGGGCGGTAATGGCGGCGGGGCAGGAAAGTTAGCGCCTGGGAACAGTTTGCGCCTCAGTCAGTAACATTGGGCGGCTGGGCTCTGAGTCAGGGGGCGCAGTGCTAAGGGAGGCGTTGTACACCTCTCGTGGGGCGTTAGCCTGGGAAACTCCCGAGCTAAAGAGCCGGGCCGGGAGCGCTCCCAGAGACGCCTGGGGTGGCGCGGGTGGGGGTGGGGGTGGGGGGGGGGGAGAAGAAACCTATAATGAAAAGCCACAGAAACATTCCCAAAACATTTCCCAATGCTACCACAACACAAATCGCAAAAAAAAAAAATCGAACTTGCCTTAATAGTCCGTTACTCACTTCTCCGCTGTCGGTATCGTTGGACCGCCCGATTTCCCAGGCGGTCAGTGCAGGTACACTGCGGGGCGGACGGGTCGGGCTGAGGTTAAACCTCACGCCGGTGTCACAACCCGGGAGCGTTGCACACCGGGCGTAGCTCTTCCGGGCGGTGCTGTTTTGCGCCACCGCGAAACCCGACCCGAGGATCGCCGCGGGGCGCTGGAGGCTGACCGCCCTCCCAGAACACCTCACCCCCACCATTGCCACCGCTTCCGGGCAGAAAACGGAGTGCCGAAGACCCAATGTCCCGCCCCTATAAGTTGCCCTTCATGCATTTCGAGTTTCCATTTTTAATCGTGTACAAGCCCCAACATTTTCTACCATCCGTAAGAAAAGCAAATGATCTAACTTCACTGAACAGTCGCAGTGTTTATAAACATCAACTGCTCGCGTCAGTTTGTTCCCCGCAAGTCTCTGGGACTCCAGTGGGAGCAGTGACAATGAGAGTAATTTAGGAATGAATAAATGTCCTATCATTATAGACTTCTATAGGCCTAGTCAGTACCAGAAGGTCACACATGCCCACTGTTACACATCTTGGATGAAAGAAAAGCTGCTCATTTTTCAACGGCTAAAGTCTTTTCAATGCTTAACTGGACAATAATTGGCACACTCAATCTTAGCCCACTCCCTCCCATTAAATACTCGCTCACTCTAGATTGTCATTTCCGATTTTGAACCAGCTCAACTCTCACTGTTGCATGATGTTGTGGCTGCTGTTTTTGAAAGGCATTTGGACATAAACAATTCCATTCCTGATGTGGCAGCGAAGTTAGTCACTCGCACTACATAAAATACTGGAGTCCACTGGCAGAATCTACTCTACAGCACCAAGATGAAAACAGAAACTACATTTTATTTCCCCCCTCAGCTTAGTCAGGAGTTGATCCTGCTACACATCAGCCCCGTGGAGAGATTGAAACAATTTCCGACCGACACCACTTCTGGTATGTCACACCGCTGACACCATCTTACCCTCATTGTAACACTAATGGTGCTGTTCATGTTGGCTTTGTACAGCCACCCTTCCTTGATATTCCCTTCTTTCTGCGAGCAAATCGAAGCAACGTCCTGGAAGAAAAGCATGAAGAATAATCAAAGAGCTAGGGGCCGAAATTGGTCGACATACCACCCCCTTACCGCCGGCATACCGCCCAAAATATACCGACATACTGCTCACCAGAATATTGATCATTGACTTACCGCCGAGCGGTATGCACACTGTCCGCCATGCAGGACCACCCACAGACCGCCCAAAATGTCTGATTTTCATGGCATACCGCCGACATACCACCGGAGCTGCATACCGTCCTGGAAAAGGTGGTTTTAGACGACGGTAAGTGGGTGGGAATGGGCGCGTGCACCATTGTAGAAATCGGGAACTGTCAGCTAAAGCAGCACCTCGGAGGTGTACAGTGATTTTGCAGTGCAATATTTACTATTACTGAATAACTTAAGATAGAAAGGCATTCTCACTCTCGCCCCCTCTCCTTCGAAGACTGAGCCTCCACAGCCCTCTGGGATAGAGAACAAAGAAGTTTCTCCTCATCTCAGTCCGAAATGGCCGACCCCTTATTCTGAGACTGTGACCCCTGGTTCTAGAGCCCCCAGCCCAGAGGAAACATCCTCCTTACATCTACCCTGTCACGCCATGTAAGCATTTTGTATGTTTCAATTAGATCACCTCTCATTCTCGTGAGATGATTATTAAATACAAGGCTTACTTTGTTTGGGGAGGGAGCGGGGATGAATAGAATTGCAGACTTCAGCATAACAAAGTGACCAAGAGGTGCTTTACCCCCAGTCTCGACCTTGCAGGTTCACAGACATGGTCTTTTAAAGGTCGAACGCCTGTCCTTGGTGAAACTGCTGGGGGAAGCAAGAAATCGCGACAAGGAAGTTGTCGGGGAGGCGGCATTAATCAGGTTAAAGTCAACACACACACACACACACACACACACACACACACACACACACACACACAGTGATTTGGCCACAGGCAAGTGGTTTTAGTTGAACATGTCCACAGCATTGGCCATGAATGGGGTGCAGTAAGGAGACTCTGAGGAAGGAGAGCGAAAATAAAAGGGAAAAAAGGTCAGGTGGAAAGATCCACCTCCTTCCCTCGAAGCTCCTGATGCCCAATGTCCTTCCACTTCTCTCCAATCGACTAGCCAGTCCTGCGTCTGATTCCTTCCCACCATTCTATGTGCCCGTGTTATCTCTTGGCCCCAATGCTCTGAAGCCCTGACTGTGTGTGTCTGGTGCTCCCCACCAAGCTGTGCTCCCCAATATCCCCCACTCCAGGCCTGTTCCCCAGCCATGGGCTGCTCCAGGCTCCACTCAGCTCAGGCCCATTCCAGACAGCTTGTAAGTACGTTTACAAGTCGTTCTCACATCATGGGGAAGTAACAGGATCTTAGGATGCACTGGCTTCGTAACTGCTCAGGTTATGCAAGATCACCTCCGCTGTGTCCTTACATCACCTCCTCTCTCAATGACATGGACTCATACATTATCACAGAAAAGTAGGCCACCTACCTCATCAACATCTTCATCAACTTCAAACAGCTGTACAGGCAGCTTTTCTGGCTGATGCACTTTGCTAAAAGAAACAATAATCAAAATGCAGCATACTTGCTTTAGACATAAGCAAACATTTAAAAAACACAACAAGATTACATTGGGGAGGTAAATCCTGTTGTGAGGCACCATTCCCCTCCTTACCTCTGTTAATGTCTCTTTGTATTGAATGTAAAATTTGACCAATTGGAGGGGACCAGGGGGCACGCCTTTAAACTCTCAGAGTAGGAGTAGACTGGACATTAGGTGGTTCGCCTTTCCCTGGAGAGTAGGGAGGCTCCGGCTGGTGATGTGGGTTCTGACTCTCTGCGTGTCTTGAATGGGGTTATAAGACAGAGGCTGCATCATATCGAAGGTAAGTGTCTGTATAGATAACTCTTGCACCATGTGATCTCCTGGACTGGTTTCGATCGTCTGAGGGGGTCGGCGAGGACATTTCCAAAGTATTTTTCCCCTTACTGGCCCAGGTTTTTTACTTTGCCTCTTCCAAGAGTTTACATGCCTCAGTGGATGGGAGTGAGGAGGGGGGTGGTGGGGGAAGATAACGTGTCTAGTCATGATGCTCCGGCCATCCAGAGTGTGAGGCACGATTGATGGACCAGCTGATCTCTTGCCTTTCATTTTGACTGCATGTCACCCGTTGTTACGGATACAGAGCAAACCTCCCAAAGCAGAAGCATCAGCAAAGCCCAACATTTCTTGTTGCTGCCAATCACCAGAAGAGCAGTCTCCCGCTGACTGACCTCAGGGGGAGACGAGGTGAGACTAGTCAGCAATCAACCCCAGATCCTACGGCCTTAAAGGGATAGACCACGTTATAGGCAGCTCCACCTCAGCAGCAGAATAATACACAGTGGACCACTCCGGTTCAAAATAACAGGACATCACCCACACCAGGCTGAGCAGTGCCGTGGGTGAAGGGTTACAAATACATGCACTTCAAAATGGTTATTTTTCTGTCAGGCAAGCTGAGAATGCTGAGTAAAGTTCATTGAAGAAAACAGAAATGCTGAGAAAAGTTTGTTGAAGAACACAGAAACTTATTATAGTCAGCAGCTCCATAATCTCCAAGTGCAGTGTCCACCCACCAGGTCAGGTCCCAGGACCCGAGCATCTTTCACTTCAATGTGATTAAACTGACTGCAATTGAGCTGATCAACTGGTCCGATACTTGCTGGGGATGGGGTTCTCCAGATCAGTGTTTGTGTGCCCCCTGTTTGTTGACCTCTCTGCTAAAAGGATATAATTTTATACACCTCAACCAGTTCCAAGAGGTCCGAAGAATAAACACAGTTGGCAGTACGTCAGTAAACAAGTGACTCCTACAAGCACCTTCTCATTTTCAACCGTCACCACACTCGCGCGCCAAGCTTTCTATTGCTTGGCAACTGCTGCTGGGAGGGGCGGGGCTGGAGAGAGCGAGGCTGGGGAAGGGCGGTGCAGGGAAAGGCGGGGCTGAGTGTGGCTGGGAGACACACTAATTGAGGTTTATAAACCAACTGTCAATCTGTATTGGTTTATGTTTGGGAAAAAATAGCAATTCATGATTTCTATACCAAATCCCATGATATTTAAGAGTTTCTCTTGTCATAGAATATAGAAGTTTACATCACAGAAGGAGGCCATTTTGGCCCATCGTGTCCACGCCAGCCGACAAAGAGCTATCCAGCCTAATCCCACTTTCCAGCTCTTGTAGCCCTGTAGGTTACGGCACTTCAAGTGCACATCCAAGTACTTTTTAAAGATGGTGAGGGTTTCTGCCTCTACCACCCTTTCAGGCAGTGAGTTCCAGACCCCCACCACCCTCTGGGTGAAGACATTTCCCCTCAAATCCCCTCTAAACCTCCTACCAATTACTTTAAATCTATGCCCCTGGTTGCTGACCCCTCGGCTAAGGGAAATAGGCCCTTTCTATCAACTATATCCAGGTCCCTCATAATTTTATATACCTCAATAAGGTCTCCCGTCAGCCTCCTCTGTTCCAAAGAAAACAACCCCAGCCTATCCAATCTTTCCTCATAGTTAAAATTCTCCAGCCCAGGCAACATCCTCGTAAATCTCCTCTGTACCCTCTCCACATCCTTCCTGTAACGTGGTGACCAGAACTGCACGTAGTACTCTAGCTGTGGCCTAATTGGTGTTTTATACAGCTCAAGCATTACCTCCCTGCTCTTGTACTCTGTGCCTCGACTAATAAAGGCAAGTATTCCATATGCCTTCTTAACCACCTTATCCACCTGGCCTGCTATCTTCAGGGATCTGTGAACAAGCAAGCCAAGGTCCTTTTGTTCCTCTACACTTCAGTGTCCTATCATTTATGTGTATTCCCTTTCCTTGTTAGCCCTCCCCAAATGCATTACTTCACACTTCTCTGGATTGAATTCCATTTGCCACTGTTCTGCCCACCTGACCAGTATATGATATCTTCCTGCAGTCCGCAGCTTTCTTCTTCACTATCAACCACACAGCCTATTTTAGTATCATCTGCAAACTTCTTAATCATACTCCCAACATTCAAGTCTAAATCATTGATGTATACCTCAAAAAGCAAGGGACCCAGCACTGAGCCCTGCGGAACCCCACTGGATACAGCCTTCCAGTCACAAAAACACCCATCAACCATTACCCTTTGCTTCCGGTCTCCGAGCCAATTTTTGATCCAACTCGCCACTTTGCCCTGGATCCCATGAGCTTTTACTTTTGTGAACAGTCTGCCATGTGGGACCTTATCAAAAGCCTTGCTAAAATCCATGTAGACTACATCATACGCACTACCCTCATCGGCCGTCCTGGTTACCTCCTCAAAAAATTCTATTTAGTTAGTCAGACACGATCTTCCCTTAACAATTCCATGCTAATTGTCCATGATTAATCCGTGTCTTTCTAAATGAAGATTTATCCTGTCCCTCAGAATTTTCTCCAATAATTTTCCCAGGTTAGGCTGACTGGTCTGCAATTACTCGGTCTATCCCTTTCTCACTTATGATTGATGAGACTGTGTGATTGGCATTAATAAATACCTATTTTCTTAAAAGCATTACTAAAATATTCTTTACATGCAGCACTTTTGTTTATTAATATGAAGTATTATTATATTTTAGATGGGGCACCCGTAATTGCTAATCCATGTGAAAAGGGGTCTTTCAACAAAAAGGTTTGAGAACCACTGCCCGAGGTCACAAAGGCAGAGCATTGCATTGTGGGAACACCTTCACCACAGGGGATGCAGTGACTCAGACAGAAGGCCCACCGCGATGGACAATAAATGATGGCGTTGCCATGACGCCCGCATTCGAGAATGATGAGACATCCAAGGGCGAGAAAGTGCGCAGTCAATTTACCCGGGAAACACTGAGGCCTTAATTCACACCACCTCTACTTCTCTGAACACAACTTTCCTTGCCGTGTGCTTTTTTTTTCCCCCAAAAGGTTAGATGAAATATATTAAACTCTACATGATTAAACACCCCATCAAAATCTCCTAAGGTTCATTTAATTCTTCCCTATGAACTGCTTATATTTGGGGCTCGCCCGGGAGTTATCGACAGTTAAGGAGAGGAACTGCGCTGCTGCTCACGTGGTTACAGGGTAGAGAGAGAGCGAGCGTGAGAGAGCGCGCGTGCGAGAGAACAGAGAGAGCGCGTGCGAGAGAACAGAGAGAGCGCGTGCGAGAGAACAGAGAGAGCGCGTGCGAGAGAACAGAGAGAGCGCGTGCGAGAGAACAGCGAGAGCGCGTGCGAGAGAACAGCGAGAGCGCGTGTGAGAGAACAGAGAGCGCGTGCGAGAGAACAGAGAGCGCGTGCGAGAGCGGGCGAGCAAGCGAGCGTGAAAGAGCGAGCGCAAGAGAGCGAGCGCAAGAGCAAGAGCGCGGAGAGCGGAAATGCGCGAGAGCGGAGAGCGGAAATGCGCGAGAGCAAGAGAGCGCAGAGCGAGCGTGAGAGAGCGAGCAAGAGAGAGCGAGAGCGAGAGCGAGTGTGAGAAAGGCAGAGAGAAAAAGACAGAGCGCGGGACGAGAGAGAGAGAGAATGAGTATGTGTATATATATACATGCAGACACATGCATACATACATGCACACATATATATATCGCAAGCTGCTGAGACTAAAAGACCATGCAGATCTATTTACTATTGACCCACCAGTGAGGCAGCTGCACTAAACACCTTTTCTAAAGCTCCAGGCCCACGGATTTCAAACAGGGTAAAGAGTACAGAAGAAGCAATTACAAACAGGACTCCAAGGGGCAGATTGCTGGTGCTCGGGGCTGTAGTTTGGACACCCCGAGAGCGCTGAACCACAAACTGAAGTAAAAGCCTTACCTTGGCAGGGATCTGAAATCCCCTGCATAACCTTCGTATTTGTAGTTTACAAGGTGCCAGTCTGAATTGTAGGTCCTGATGCACTGTAAATAAATGACCACACACCAGCATAAGATCAGTACTTATACCATGCAGCAAATACAACATACAATCATGGCACAGGGGGAGACCATTCGGCCTATCGAGTCTGTGCCGGCTCTATCGAAGAGCAATCCCGATAGTCCCACTCCCCGGCTCTTTCCCCATATCCCTGCAATTTTTTCTCATTCAAATATTTATCCAATTCCCTTTTGAAGGCTACTATTGAACCTGTATCCTATCAGGCAGTGCTGTCAAAATCCTAACCAATCGTTGCTTGAAAGATTTTCCTCATGTCGCCTCTGGCAAAAGAACCAATCACCTTAAATCTGTGCCCTCTAGTGATCGACCCTTCAGCCAATGGAAACAATCTCTCTTTATTTACTGTGTCATGTATGTATGCTTGGGGTTACTAGCCACCAGGTGGCGTGCCTGTCGGAGGTCATTGGACTGTATGCACATGTGTGCAGCCCAGGTATAAAAGGCAAGCCATCATGTAATGTAATCACTTTGGGCCTTAATAAAGCAGAGCCAGGTTTGTAACTGTTAGTTTACAGTATTCAGTCTGTCGAGTTATTACATACATAACATACTCTCTCTAAACCCTTCATGATTTTAAACACCTCGATCAAATCTCCTCTTAGTCTTCTAAAACATGGCACCTTCGATAGTACGGCATTCCCTCAGTCCTGCACTGGAGTGTCAATCTGGGATACATATTCAAATGATGCAATGGGGCTTGAACCCACAACCTTTTGGAGAGATATAGACAGCAATGTCCTCCACGGGCCAATGTAAGGACAATTGCTCATGAAAATGATCTGGATTTTATTATAGTGGGCTCAAGACCAAAATTTGCAGTGGACAGAAATCTGGAGAGAGTTGTTAATCGCGAACAGGTCCATTAACAACTTCAGGAGATCGTTGCCAGATAAGTAGGCTGGACAGATCGATGTCAGGTGAGATTTAAAAGGCAAAACATTTTGGGAGGAAATATGTACAAAATGATAAAACTTCCAAAGGAGAAGCGCCGAGGTTCAAAACGTGACAAGTTGGTAAAATGTAGCTATCGGGGACCTTCGATTTTATAAATCGGAGCAGAGTACAAAGTTGTAATGGTAATGCTGAATCACCAAATCTTCGGTTGGGCTGCAGTTAAAATGGTGAGCATTGGGAATGATGTGGAGGATGTCAGAGCCACAAGGAGGCTATAGTAGAGATTCACACTTGGAACAAGAGGCTTTCGTGATAGAAACATAGAAATTTACAACGCAGAAGGAGGCCATTTCGGCCCATCGTGTCCACACCGGCTGACAAAGAGCTGCACGGCCCTCGGTCAGCAGCCCTGAAGGTTATATATAAACCTACAAGCAATGAACAATGGCGGAAAGGCAAAGAGCACCCAGTCTGTCACGTATGTAGACCATGTATACGAACTGTATAGTCACATAAGGTGTGCCACCAGAGGGCACTGCGGTGGGAGACCTTAGGGTCACCTGCATAGGTGTGCAGAGTCCAGTATAAAAGGCTGCCCACCATGCTTGTGCTTCAATCTGGAGTTAAAATAAATGGGATTAAGGTCACAACAGCTCAATTACAATACTCGACCTTGTGGAATCATTCATAAGAGTATTAAAGACATAACAACTGGCGACGAGATTACGAACTTTCACGCAAAAATGACTAACGTTGGTGCATTAGAAAAATTCTCAGAGGGTGAAGATTGGGAAGCCTTTACGGAGCGGCTCGACCAATATTTCATAGCAAACGACCTGGTAGGCGATGATCCGGCCACGCTGGCAAATAAGCGCAGAGCTATTCTGTTGACCAGTTGTGCATCCGCGGTCTACGGCCTCGTCAGGGACTTGCTTGCACCAGAGAAAATAATGACCAAGTCATACGACGAGCTGAAAGTGCTAATTCGGGACCAACTCAAACCGAAGGAGAACATGTATGTAGCACACAAATTACTGACTCCACACGGTCTGGTGTTGATCTAACTACTGTGACCTTCGTCCTTTATTGAACAGCTCCAGAGTGACTCTCAGGTGTGGTGGTCAGCCTTTTATACTGCCTCTTGCAGGTACTTTCAGGTCTCTCACCACAGCACCCTCTGTGGTGTACCATTGTGCTTATTATACATTTAAGGTACCAGGACGATACACACATCAATACATAACATCTCACTTCCCCCCCACCAGGACGCAGGATGATACACACATCGATACACAACATCTCACGTCCCCCCCAGTCCCAAAGCCGTTGCCGGGGATCTCGGCCTTGTTTGTCCAACGGAAGGCAGGTATGCATAGACAGTGCGTTTGTATGGTACATGTTATCTGGTACAGATGTTGCGTCAACGGGTTGCGGGTACACTGAGCAGTTACATTAAATAGTTATTAAATCCCAGCTCCTCTGGGTGAGGTGCAGTGACATGGTAACAGATCCCTGATTTCCTTATTAGCTCTCATCATTAATTGTACTTCATATCCATTATTTTACACAAACACAGTGACCATTCAGCATTAAAATATTAATTCTTATTATAAATCCGTCATCTCACATTAACATAGCTCATTTTAGACTCGCTCTTGCCTTACAAAAGTCACTTTGTGGGGACCACCACGTGGTAAGGCCCTTTTAAGACTCCCGGGTGCAGTTCCTTTTTAAGGCGCCATCTAGGATTCCACGAGGCTTCTCCTTGGGCGCCGCCATCTTTGATGCCCTGGACATGAGGCCGCCGCCATCTTGCTCTCCGCCGCCACAGCCTCCGCTCCCACCGCACTTGCCACCTCTCCTGCAGCCGTCGTCGTCATCGCTTCTCCGGCGGCCACCGTAGCCGCCTCCCCTACAGCTGTCGCACTTGCCACCTCCCCTGCGGCCTCCGTAGCAGCCTCCTCTGCGGCCGTCGTGGTCGCCAACCTCCAGCTGCTCCCGCCGCCCGACTCCCCCTCTGCGTGGGCCCCTCCGATCCGCCGACCATCCTGGATCCCTCGCTCTCCTCCCCCCCCCCTCCCCTCCAGCTTGCCTGTGGGGGCTAAGGCTGCAGGATCTCTATGACTTGAGGTCTGCGGCTGAGGCTTGCTCTGCTTGCCTGTGGGTGGATTGAGGCTGCAGCTCCAGCTCGGTCGGCGCTGCTCTCTGGGAACCTGGGGCACGGCAGCACCCCGGGGAGCAGCAGCCTGTGGAGTGGTGAAGTCTTCCCAGCTCCCACGGACCGTCCCCATCCACCTCCGGCCGAGGAGTGTCGGCCCATCGCCTGCAACGACCCACAAAGGTAAAGCGTGCGTCTCGTCCCCATGGGATACCTGCACCTCCGCTCTGCTAAGAACAGGTATCAGTTCCCTGGTGTAGGTACGCAGCTTTGCCGTGACCGGGACCAGCTTGAGTCGTGCAGCTGGGTTAATCCACAGCTATTCAAAAGTTCTCTGACTCATCAATGACGGACCCGAGCCCGTGTCCACTTCCATACTCACAGGGACTCCGTTGATTTTTACTTCCATTATCACTGGGGGCGAATCGTCGGTGCACGTATACAGTCCAAGCACCTCATCTTTTTCTACCTGCTCCTCGCTGAATAGTGGATCATCCCCCATCTCCTCAGCCACACGGTGAGTCAGATTTCTTTTACACATACGCTGAAGGTGGCCTTTAACGTGGCAGGTATTGCACGTGTACTCTGCAAACCTGCACCGGTGAGCCCCATGGCTTCCTCCACAGCGCCAGCATGGTACTGCTTGATTGGGCTCCTCAGCGGACTCTGAGTTCCAGGACCCCGAGGTCCGTGCTCTCTGCCCCGGGCAGAGCCACGTTCTGCAGTTTTGTCCGTGGTGGGCGCTATCCTGTGGACAGTGCCTGCCGGGTTCGAGACTGTGTGGATCATTTGCTTGGTGCTGCAAGTCGGGGTCATATATGCCCGGCTGATGGTGATGGCCTTTGTCAGGGTGACGGTGGGTTCCGTGGCTAGCAGCTTGTGGAAGAGGCCCTCTTGGCTAATCCCCATAACGAAAATGTCCCGCAACGCCTCGTCAAGGTGTGCCCCAAAATCACACGGCGCCGCGAGTCTCCTGAGGTCCGCAGCATATTTGGTGACATCCTGGCCCTCAGATCAGCAGTGATGGTAAAATTTGTATCTGGCCGTGAGGATGCTCTCCTTTGGTTTCAACTGGTCACGAATGAGTTCAGTCAGCTCATCGTTTGACTTGTCCCTGGCGCTCCCGGGTGCCAGCAAATCCCTGACGAGACAGTAAATCTCATCTCCACAACTGGAGAGCAATAGCGCCTTACGCTTCTCTCTCTCTGCGTTCATGTCCTCCATCAGGTCGTTTGCTGTGAAATAGTACTCGAGCCTTTCCGTAAAGGCCTCCCAATCATTGCCCACGGTAAAATCCTTTAGCGAGCCCAGAGTAGCCATGGTTGTGTGGAGTTCGTCCACTTCCTTGTCACCAATGTGGTGTATGTAGCACACAAATCACTGACTCCATACTGTCTGGTGTTGATCTAACTGCTGTGACCTTCGTCCTTTATTGACTCTCAGGTGTGGTGGGTCAGCCTTTTATACTGCCTCTTGCAGGTACTTTCAGGTCTCCCACCACAGCGCCCTCTGTTGTGTACCAGTGTGCTTATATTACATTTAAGGTACCAGGTTGATACATACATCAATACATAACACTCACGGCCAGGCATCAATTTTATAGACACCGCCACAATGAGGGCCAGGAAATCGCGAAGTACGTTGCCGACCTCAGGAGGCTAGCAGGACCGTGTGAATTCGGCGCATCCCTCGCCGATGCGTTGGGAAACGTCTTCATAATTGGCATCGGTCATGAGGCCCTTCTTCATAGGTTACTGTCTGCCGAAACCACCGTCACTCTATAGAAGGCCATCAGCATCAGCCAGGCGTTCATGACCTCAAGCTGCAGCTCCAAGCAGATGATCACTCACTCTCAGGACTCAAACCTGGCAAGTACTGGAAATAGAATGGCATCTTTCACAGGCAGAACTGTTGAACGTGAATCTGCCCAGGGCAGAGCGTACAGTCCTCCGAGTCCTTTAACTCAGAGTCCGCCGAGGGGTGCAAATGTAAGTCGAGTAGCACCATGCTGGCGTTGCAGAGATAATCACAGGGCTCATCAGTGTCAGTTCAGAGACTATGTGTGCAAAGGCTGCAGCACAAAGGGACACCTCCAACGAATGTGCAAAAGAGCTGTGACTCACCACATGGAAGAGGAGTCAGTCGATGGCTGTGAATCCAGCACGGATTACGAGGAGATGGCTAGAGAGGCAGCTCAGTCCCAGGTCAAAGTGTATGGAGTATATACCTGCACCACAGATTGTCCTCCAGTGATAATGGGAGTCGAGATAAATGGCGTTCCAGTCTTCATGGAAGTGGACACGGGGGTGAGTCAGTCAGTAATGAGCCAGGAAGCCTTTGAGGCGCTATGGAACGATCAAGCTGAATGACTCAAGCTGGTCCCGGTTCAGGCAAAGCTGCGCACCTACACCAAGGAACTGATGTCAGTTGTTGGTAGTGCAGATTAAGTGTATCCCATGATGGTGTAGTGCACAATTTACCATTGTGGATTGTTTCAGGTGATGGACCAACGCTACTTGGAAGAAGATGGATGGAGAAGATTCATTGGAACTGGGAAGACTTCATCTCTCCAGCAATTGACGTCTTCCATGTTCAGAGGCAGAGCAAGCCCCCACCTTCGGTTGGATCAGGCACCGGAGAGCAGATCCACGCAGCCCTCGAGGCACAGACCGCTCATCACGGCTGCATGGCGATGATCAGGCTGAGACAAACTAAACGCACCTTCCCGGTTTCAGTGGCAGGACTCCTGGGGAGGAAGATCGGATCCTTCCCAGCTTCAGTGGCAGAATCCCTGGGAAAGAAGATCGCGGCAGTTGACATCACGGACAGGGAAAAGATGGTGTCCAAACCACGACGTGCAGCGCTAATGGAGTAACGACATGTGGTTCCACGCAAGGAAGACGATTGGGGTAAAAGTAGTAAAGCCATTTTAAAGGAGGCCAGCAACCCGCCATTTTTGAATGAACTGCTTGAAATTGGTAACTAATGTAAAAGTCCAGCTGTAACGAGCAAAATGTTGTTGAGCGATGTCGGGTGCAAACTGCAATCAGCCAATGTAGCGGGCGAACACCTAACGGTCGTATACACGTCCAGCAGGTTACCCAATGCTGTAGCCTACGTCTCCGAGACCAGAACGACGTATCATAAAGCTGACAGAAGTAGACAAGCTGCAGAGTAAACGATCCACGGAGTGCAGAGGCACCAGTAGCGATACCCTGCCTCAGATCAGTCTAACATTGCAGGCACCCGATGGCATGAACCGCCACGGGCCAGAAACAGTAAACTGCACCTATGCTCGCAGTCGGCTACAGTCACCCGGGTGGAAAAGGTGCAGCCCACAAACCCACTCGCCATCACGGCAATGCCCAAGAGCGAAGGGTCACCCAAACGGGACTGGGACCAGCCAGGATCCCAAACAAGAGAGTGCTCACAACGGTGCCCTCAAGGAAAGCGAGTCAGCAGTCCCCTGCGAACTGCTAGACAAAACGAGGCAGCCCCACTGTCGCTTAGACTAAATGTCACTCGCTCAGACCGCTTCCCAGGGAACAGCAACGACACTGTGCAAACGAAAAGGACAGGGAGGTCACAGATACATCAGCTGTCTATGGGCCTGCCCGACACTAGGAGTAACGACAAGAACCCTGAGCTCCGGCAACTCGAGTAAAATGAGCTCACCTCGCCCACAGACCCACTGGCATGGGGCACTGAGCCGCCACCAGACAACCCGGATCTCATCTGACCATGCTGGAACTAGACTGTCCTTGTGTACCTGTACTGAGATACCTGTACTGATCATGTAAATGTATCACACACAAAGAAACGCAACTGTAATCCACCCAACAAATGTACCAAGATGTAAATATAAAACCAATGTGATGAACTTGAATGCAACTTGCATATAACGGGCCATTAGCCTGATGTGTGTGTGTGTGTGTGTGTGTGTGTGTGTGTGTGTGTGTGTGTGTGTGGGGTGGGGGGGGGGGGGGGGGGAGAATGGAATAGTCATGGACTCACAACCAGAAACCACGGGGACCTCCACTGGCAACAAATCTCAATACTAACTCACCCAAACTAGAAGTGACCCTCCAATGGTCAACCAGGAAGAGCAAAGCCCAGGTCACCGTACGAGTCAATTTGCATTAAAGGCTGGGGTGGGGCGGGGGGGGGGGGGGAAAGTGATGCCATGTATGTAGACCATGTATACTAACTGTATAGTCAGATAAGGTGTGCCACTAGAGGGCATTGCGGTGGGAGACCTGAGACTCACCTACATGGTGTGCAGGACCCAGTATAAAAGGCTGCCCACCATGCTTGTGCCTCACTCTGAAGTTACAATAAATGGGACCAAGGTCACAACAGTTCAACAGTACAATACTAGACCTCGTGGAGTCATTCATAAGAGTATTAAAGACATAACACAGCCCAACCAGTCCACCTCACACAACTGCGACACCCCTTATACTGAAACCTTCTACATTCCACCCCAACCGGAGCCATGTGATCTCCTGGGAGAGGCAAAAACCAGATAAAAACCCAGGCCAATTTAGGGAGATGAGGAGAGACTAGAGAAATTGAGAAATACGAGAAAGTTAAGAGATGTAACCGAGCTGTTCAATATTATGAGGGGTTTTGATGAGGTATATTTGGATGTAGCATCCATCAAAGCTTCTGAAAAGAAAGTGGATAATTGTCTTGAAAAAGTCAGATTTAAAATGGAGATGGGGAAAGGGTGTTTAAGTCTCGCTGACTGTGAGCAAGGCACTGCACCCAATGCACTTTTCTGATGCAATCATACCGCACAGAAGGCCATTCGGCCTTTCGTGTCTGCACCACCTCACTGAATGAGCTCGCCAATTCATCCTTCTCTTTCCCCACAGCCCTGCATTTGTTTTCTTTTCAAGTATGTATCCAATTCTCTTCTTCTGTAAATATTAAACATAAATATCTTAACTCGAACAGATTTAGAGGTTGATTTAGCAGCGTGTTGAGAATTAAAGGCAGAAAACCCACAAAAAAACCAAGCGTCTCAAATATTTACTTCCTTCTTTCTGCACCAAGGTATTCCAGGTTATGCTGAATGCAATTAGAATCTACAATTATCACGGTCATCAAACCTGCCTCGCCCAAGCAATCACGCTCGAAATAGCATCTGATCTTTTCAGACTTTCGTTAAGACAGGCCCTCATCGTTCTGACCATCACTTCAAAGATTTATTCACTCTTACAGCTGCTTATGTTAGTAGTCCACCTTGGCTCAGTGGCAGCCCTCTTGCCTCCGAGTCGAAGGTGGTGGGTTCAAGGCCCCCTCCAGTGACTTGAACACAAAATGCAGGCCAGCACTCCAGCGCAGTACTGAGAGGGCCTTCCTATCCACTCTATCTTGGCCCCTCATAAGAAGCAAATTATTTATTTCTTAGTATCCAGTAATGGATCAGAAGAGATTTTAATTAAATTGTAGAATCTGAGTAGATAACCAGATATCAAAAAGACCTTGAAAGTGCTAAACACCCATACTGCCCCTCATCATACTCAGCAACCAGTGGACACAGGAAATGGCCTGATGATGTCTCCTCAGGAAGTTAATATTCTGCATGACTACAAACTTAAATAGAGAAATGCACATTATATTAAATATAGAAAGATAGAGTATATATATCCGGGAGGAGTGTGATAAACAAGCCAAAGGTGGGCAGAGGAAATGTTACAGGGACACCCTCAAAGCCTCCCTGATAAAGTGCAACATCCCCACTGACACCTGGGAATCCCTGGCCAAAGACTGCCCTAAGTGGAGGAAGAGCATCTGGGAGGGCGCTGAGCACCTCAAGTCTCAACGCCGAGAGCATGCAGAAATCAAGCGCAGGCAGCGGAAAGAACGTGCGGCAAACCTGTCCCACCCACCCCTTCCCTCAATGACGATCTGTCCCACCTGTGACAGGGACTGTGGTTCTCGTATTGGACTGTTCAGCCACCTAAGGACTCATTTTTAGAGTGGAAGCAAGTCTTACTCGATTCCGAGGGACTGCCTATGATGATATGCTTTATACTAAGCTTGCATCATACTGAGTTACAGGGTATCTAGAATTTATTTTCAAATTCTGTTATAAAACAGAAACTCTATTTTAACAGTCATAGGAAGGGATGCTAGCAGAAAGAGTTCTATTTTCATTCGTACAATGCAACAGGTTTTCTTGGGTTACAAGAACTTGGAATTCCATTTCCCCAATTGAAAATCTAAATATTACCAAAGAATGTGTAATGCATGCTGTGTTAGCTGTGGCTCAGTGGGTAGCACACTCATCTCTGAGTCAGAAGGTTGTGGGTTCAAGTCCCACTCCAGAGACTTGTGCACATAAATCCAGTCGGACACTCCCAGTGCAGTGCTGAGGGAGCGCTGCACAGTCAGAGGTGCTGCCTTTTGGATGAGACGTTAAACCGAGGCCCCGTCTGCTCCCTCACAAAAGACCATAACCCAGGCGGACATTCCCAGTGCAGTGCTGAGGGAGAGCGGCACTGTCGGAGGTGCTGCCTTTCGGATGAGAGTCTCACTGTCTCACAAAGGACCCGAGCCACCATTAATTCCTCAACCAGTCAAACAAAGCGAGATTAGCAATTCATCGATCTTAGTTGCCATTTGTGGGATCTTTCTATGCTTAAATTAGCCATCTCACTTGCCTGCAAAAGAGGCAGAATATGAAATCACGATACAAATGCAATTCTTTTGTTCGCCTTTGGCTGCATCGCACTTCATCGTTCATGAGGTACCTGGTCACTTCCTCCCCATCTCTTCCGAAGGCACCATCTCAAATTCTGAAGCTGCTGTCACACGCCCCATGTACCTTGCCCCAATGACTGTTCTTTATCTCCTAGTCTATTCACCTCTCCAAGAGAGCAGGGGGAAAAGGGCAACATGGAACCCGATCATGTCCTCACCAACTCCCACACACAATCATGTTGCAGCAAGAGTTAATGGACTGTAAGCAAGTGCAGGAACCCTAACTCATCGTTTCCCTCTCTAGCCCAAAGACACCAGTTCTAGTTTTTTCACCATATAGCATTTCTAACCACAGCGTGACCTCAACTGTTGTCACAACTGTTTCCTCACGTCATCGGAGGAGGTTGCGCAATATCAGTTATTCAGCAAACATTTTTCAACGGCAGCGAAGCAGCAAATGATATAAATATGTGGGCGACACAGGGCAAGACAGAGTGGCTGTGCTCAACACAGAGTGAAAGAAACAGACATCTCTGTCATTTCAATTTCACATTGGCATGATTTACTAACTCTTCTGTGTCATTGATAGTTAGCATCACCACCACCAATCAGTTTAATAGGTAGCACCAATGCCTGATATTCAGCCCTTCCGACTCACCCAGATAGGCCCATTATTTTGACCTGTTGCAATAAGCACAGCCAGAAGCCGGACACATTACACACACTTTGTGTCAAGGATCGCAGCTCAAGCTGAAACAATCCCTAATATTACAATAACCTGAGACAAAATGAGTTGGCATTTGGAAAAGTATGGGCTAATAAATAAAAGCCAGCATGAATTTGTTAAAGGCAAATCGTGTTTGACGAACTTAATTGAGTTGTTTGATGAATTAATGGAGAGGGTTGATGAGGGTAATGCGATTGATGTATATATGGACTTTCAAAAGACATTTGACAAAGTACCACATAATAGCAAAATTGAAGCCTATGGGATAAAGGGACAGTGGCAGCATGAATACAAAACTGGCTGAGGGACAGGAAGCAGAGAATAATGGTGAACGGTTGTTTATCAGACTGGAGGGAAGTATAGAGTGGTGTTCCTCAGGGGTCGGTACTGGGACCACTGCTCTTTTTTATATAAATTTTGACTTGGACGAGCATCTAGTGCATAATTTCAAAGTTTGGAGATGATACGAAACTTGGAAATATAGTAAACAATGAGGAGGAGAGTACAGACTTCAGGAGGACTTAGACAGACTAGTAAAATGGGCAGACATATGGCAGATGAAATTTAACAGCGTTAAGTGATCCTGGGCTTTATTCATAGAGGAATAGAGTACAAAAGCAAGGAAGTTAAGCTCAACCCTTATAAAAACACTGGTTTGGCCTCAACAGGAGTATTGTGCTCAATTCTGGGCACCGCACCTTTGGAAGAATGTCATGGCTTTGGAGAGGATGCAGAGGAGATTTACTGGAACGGTACCAGGGATGAGGGGTTTCAGTTATGAGGAGAGACTGGAGAAGCTGGGGTTGTTTTCCTTTGAGCAGAGAAGATCAAGAGGAGATTTGATAGAGGTGTTCAAAATCAAGAATGCTTTTAATAGAGTAAATAACAAGAAGCTTTTTCCACTGGCAGAAAGGTCGGTAACCAGAGGACACAGATTTATGATGATTGGCAAAAGAACCAGAGGCGACATGAGGAAACTTGTTTTTACACAGCGAGTTGTTGCGATCTGGAATGCACTGCCTGAAAGGGTGATGGAAACAGATTCAATAGTAACCTTCCAAAGAGAATTGTATAAGTACTTAAGTATAACAAATTTGCTGGGCTACGGGGAAAGAGCAGGAGAGTGGGACAAGTTGGTTAGCTCTACCAAAGAGATGTCATAGGTGCGATGGGCCGAATGGCCTTCTTCTGTGCTGTATGACTCTGTGATTCCTGTGATTCAGTAATAAAAATACTCCCCTCTCTGTGTGATGAATACAAGTTGCATCATCATAGGCGGTCCCTCGAACGAGGATGACTTGCTTCTACAAGAGTTTACAGATGTTTCAATGAAGGACCCGATGTTCCAGTCCTGAACTCCATTTGAGGGGGTGGAAGATGCCTGTGCGTGGATTTTTTTAAATGTGTGGTGACCGTTGCACATCAGCCACCACACGGGCCTGATAGAGCTAGGCCTTTATCCAGTGGCAACGGTTAACCAGGACGACTGGGGACCTGCTCTGCTGCACGGACCTAGTGTGCACACATATCGCAGTGTGGGAAGGCCCGTGCTGTCTCTGGACCCTCGGCTCTTCTGGGCCCCATACCCTCATTCGCCGCATCTCCGCCCACGATGTTCCAGGGCCCTGTACTCCAGCTCTATTTATAGCCCGACCTGTGGTGGTGTTCTCACACAGGTCAGGGTGGCCCACTATGTTGCAAGCCCTGGTGCAGTATACTGGAACAGCAATACCTTGCCCGTTAGAGTTACTTTGAAAGATTACCCTGGTAAATACATTCTCTACCATTCACTTCAAGATGGAAGGTTTGAGAACCTTCGTTGGCAGTGAGCCCAGGTCCAGCATTCAGAGCTTGTGGGCCCATTGCTGCCCTTTTCCTGTTTTAGTCTCTGGCAGGCTCGATTTTTTTCCACACAATGTGTTTACTGACTGCATTTATTGTGCTACCTCTGCCAGCCAATAACTTGCTGTGCTTTCACTCAATTTGCTTCCCGCCCACAGTCATTACTGCTAAATGAAAGGTGCAACTCAAGGTCCCATCCACTGGCTTAACCATTCACTCCCTCCACCACCGGCGCACCGTGGCTGCAGTGTGTACCATCTACAAGATGCAGTGCAGCAATTCAACAAGACTTCTTCGGCAGCACCTCCCAAACCTGCGACCTCTACTATCTGAAGGACAAGGGTAGCAGGCACATGGGAACACCATCACCTCCACGTTCCCCTCCTGACTTGAAAGTGTATCGTCATTCCTGCATCATCGCTGGATCAGAATCCTGGAACTCCCTCCCTAACAGCACTGTGGGAACACCTTCACCACACAGACTGCAGCGGTTCAAGGCAGCGGCTCATCACCACCTTCTCTAGGGCAGTTAGGGATGGGCAATAAATGCTGTCCTCGTCAGCGATGTCCACATCCCAAGAATGAAGAAAGAAAAACTCATCAAGTTTTTGAGTTTGAAAAAGGAGGAAGACTCAGTTAAACATCCAAGGGGAAAGATTTCTCGGTGTTATAATTTTTTTTTAATTGTTAAAAACATTTTTTACACCACTTTTATGATTCCTGTACAAATTGCAGCAAGTAAGTAGTCATGTTTTTCCACGTTTGCAGTCCTGAATCGAGCTCATTCAGAACTAGTACTGCTTAGCTAGGCTACTCTGCAGTTCCAATTTGAAACAAGTGTTTATAAACATGCAACACCAACTTGCATTTATATAGCGTCTTCAACATAGTAAAACGTCCCAAGGCATTTCACGTGGGTGTAATCAAAGAAGAATCGTCACCGAGCCAATGTAGGAGACATTAGGACAGGTCATCAAATGCTTGGTCAAAGAGATAGGCTTTAAGGAGCATCTTAAAGTAGGAGAGAGAGGTGCAAAGGTTTGGGGAGGAAATTTCAGAGCAAGTGTTAATAAACATGCATTTATTGTACCTCTTTAACCAGCAGACTTTGTGCCAGTTTTTCAGCATCTGATGGCAGGGTGGAGTGCACGGTTCTCCTCTGGCGTGGAATTGTAGAAATCTATTCAGGAAAAGAATGATACTGTATTCAGAAACTATTATGTGAGAGAAATATACATATTCTTTCTGGATGGTGAAGGTTTGGATTAGCTGCATAACTGGATCTCAATGACACATCAGGGTCATTTATCAAATTTAGTGCATAGTAACTTTGCCCATCGCCCACAAAACCCATTATAGAACATTGTGTTCTGAAGGAGGCCATTCAGCCCACCATCCCTGTGCAGGCTCCCTGAAGTGCTATCCCAATTGGTCCATTCGCATGCTCTTTTAAATTGACCTTTTTTCAAATATTTATTAATTTTCTTTTTGTAAAACTCCATGGCGTCACCTTTCCCTATCTCTGCAACCACTGGCAAATCGACATGCCAGCCCCTGCCATCCACTCAGGCCTTCCTCCTCCCTCCGCTTCAGTTTTGCTGGTAGAGCGTTCACCCCATTGTCTGCAATCCCCTGTCTAACTCCCTCCGCCTCCTTTATAAGTTCCATCAAACCCATGCCTTTGGTCTCCTCCCCTAATTCTCAGTTGTCACCTCTCTGAAAACTACTTTGGGCTATTTTATTATGCTAAAGACACAAGTTTTTTCTTCTCTAAATTGCAATGAACCGTTTATTTTTCTTCCTCCAATGTTTTCCCTTCACCTCCTGAAGGTTTCCCATGTAAACATAACATAAGAACATAAGAAATAGGAGCAGGAGTAGGCCATTTGGCCCCTCGAGCCTGCACTGCCATTCAGTAAGATCATGGCTGGTCTGATCATGGACTCAGCTCCACTTCCCTGCCCGCTCCCCATAACCCTTTACTCCCTTATCGCTCAAAGATCTGTCCATCTCCGTCTTAAATATATTCAATGACCCAGCTTCCACAGCTTCTGGGACAGAGAATTGTACAGATTTACAACCCTCAGAAGAAATTCCTCCTCATCGCAGTGTTAAATGGGCAGCCTCTTATTCGAAAACCATGTCCCCTCGTTTTAATTGCCCCTATGAGTGGAAATATCCTCTCTGCATCCACCTTGTTGAGCCCCCTCATTACCTTATAAGTTTCAATAAGATCAACTCTCATTCTCCTGAACTCCAATGTGTATAGACTCAACCTACTCAACCTATCCTCATAAGTCATGTTGGGTTAGGGTTCATCAAGCATAAATCTCCTTTAACTATAGAAGATTGAGGGGTGATCTCTTCGAGGTGTTTAAAATGTTGAAAGGATTCGATAGAGTAGATACAGAGAAATAATTTCCCCTGGTGAGGGAATCAAGAACAAGGGGACATAATCTTAAAATTAGTGCCAAGTAGTACAGGAGGAAATCAGCAAGTACTTTTTCATACAAAGGGTACTGGAAATCTGGAACTCTCTCCCCAAAAGGCTATGGATGCTGGGACAATTAGAACATTCAACATTGAGATTGACAGATTTTTATTCGGTAAGGGTATCCAGGGATATGGAACAAAGGCAGGAAAAGTGAGTTGAAATACAGATCAGCCGTGAACAGACACGAGGGTTTGAATGGCTTGTCTCTGTTCCTAATGTTCCTGTGTTCCAACCCCTCTCTCCTCCAGTGCCTCACCCATGACTATCCCAAATGGAGAAAACCCGGAAGCACTGTTAAAATTTTGGCACAACACGCGAGCCGCTTAAATGAGCTTACTTACCGAGACCTCGTCCAATGGGAATTGCAGAAGGTCCCGCAGAGCATCACTTTGAATCTGTGCTTTCCGTTGCACAATGACATTCTCGTAATCCAATGGCTCGACAATTTTAGTTTTTTCCTGCAAAGAGACAAAGGTGAACGGTTCAATGAAGGCAATCCAACCACCACAAGGACACAGATTGTGTGCGTTGCTTCACTGTGAGATATTAGAAAAGGACCTCTGAACAGCCAACCACCAGCAATCATAAGGAGCAGTTAATATGGTTTCAGAAAGACTGAGTCATGGCGTACAGATCTGCTGGAATTCTTTGAGAAGGCAACTAAGTTAATGAAAGAAATCTGATGGGAGGTATGATGGTGTAGGCCTTTAATTAAAGGTATAGGCAAGTAAATAAGGAAGCTAATTAAGGTGGTCAACAAGCATAGGACTAGAGAATAAAATTCACAAGCCTCGAGCCAGGTTGGCCATGAGTAAGACCATTATTCCCCAACAATATATTGCACAAGAGGAACAGACTCCTGGAGAAGGAGGCTGATTCAAGGTCACCTTTACAGATGATGACATGGCACTGACCCACTGTATCTTTATTCACCCAGCACATTATTAATTATTTAAAAGTTATACTCGACTGTAATCAGTTGATTCCGATACAGACCAGTGCTAACTTTATTTTGTTTTGGTCAGCCCTTACACTGATGTGAAGTACAACACTACAGGTGCTGGATTCCCATTTGACGGAGTGCCTCAGAAGTTAGACCTGTCCTTAAGATGCACGGGTGGTGGGTTTCTATGGCAACGTACTGGAATTACTGGCATGGCCTCACACTGCACAGACTAGCCCCTCCCCTGTGCAACCCCCTTTAAAAAAAAAATCACACCTGAGAAATGAATTACAAAGCAATTAATGATGGGTGGGTGGGCAGTGCTGTGGGTTAAGCACATTGTGCTTTCGCCCCTGGATCCTGGGTTCAAATCCTGCCCATGCTGATGAATGAAGATCTCTTTGCTCTTCTGGCTCTTAAGTGTCCTCTGTTAAATGAGTTTGGGCCATCTCAACCCAAACCTTGTGGCCATAGGTCTACAGTGCAAAAATGCCCTCTAACTTGCGAAAAGGTTAGCAGGCCTGCTCAGCGGCCGGAATGATGGTAGTTAATGGTATTGGGAAGGTCACGCTGGTTCAGTTGAGGGATTGATTCTATGGTTAGGATGGAATAGCGGGACTTTTTGCTCTGCCAAGCTCTGTGCTGTACCTGAACTGGGAGAGCTGCATTGCTCTCATTGGGTACCTGCAAGTGCTCTGTTTGCGAGTATTAATATCTATTGGACTAGAATTTCACCAGACTGTCGTTATTTGACAAACAACGCCATTTTACTGAAAAAATAAGAAAAATTTCGCCTTTTTATTTTAAAATGGGATATGTTTGGCCAAAAAATAACCCCGTCATTAAAAATCTGAGGAATCGTGTTGTAAAGCGGCGTCCTCTCCAACTTTACCGTGGGGCCGATATCGCAAAAAATGCAGGGACAAAAAACACCAAAGATATTTTTCAAAAATAAAAAAATTAAAATTGAGGAAACATTCACAAAAGCATAAACAGAATCGCTGAAAAAAAATGTTTTTTTTTTTTTAAATTCAATTTACCTTTTTTGTAGGTTTTCTTACTTACCGATATTCTTGAAGCTGCAACACAAGATTTTTCAAAACACTGTTTTGCAAAGCAAGTACGGCGGTGCCAAACGGCGCGATGTTTTTTTTTAGGTATGGCGGTACTGAAAATGGTAATATTTTGACAATGCCATCTTTAAGGTTGGTGGAATTTTAAGCACTTTATTTTAAGGACAAAAAATTTGATATAATGCGGAAAAAATCACGTTAAAATGCACGTTAGGGTGGCGAAATTCTAGCCCTTTATCTTGATGAGCATCACAATTCGTCAACTAATTGAAGGTGCCGTCACTATTACTTTGTCCATAAGTCTCCGAAGCAGCAGAAACCTGTGTAAGCTTTCTTTGCACTGCTAGAAGGCTTGCCCTTTCGCACAGTTGGATGACTCAGTTATGTTTGGGCTCATCTGCATCTCGTTCACATCGGTCTTGCTTTAATTTATTTAATTGGTGCTATGACTTTCACCAAACCCAAGGGATACAATTCCAACTTTTGCCAAGGTCGAAACTCTGTGGCTCAATATAATAAAAGGTTACATCACTTTGAGCCTTAGTGTCAGAGCGGAAATCAATCTCACCACTGGATACGCAACACCACGTGTTAGTGCAGACCAGAGGCCAAATAGGAAGTCTTAGATATGCTGGAGCGATGAGCTTGGAGTTGTTGTCCCTGTGCCAGAAATTAGAGTTCCAGATGCAGAGGTCCCAATTTTAAATCCAGGTGGATTCCTTGCTCAGGCCAGGATTAAAATTACAGTCGGGTCTCAATGATGTCATCAAGCCGCAACATGCATCTGTAAAGAAGGACCCCATGGGCTGTGTCCTTGCTGCCTGCTCAGGTGAGCAGGTTAAAATTGCAGATGTTACGATCATAGTGACTTTGGGACAGGCAAAAGCCAGGGCGATTTTAACTGCGCACTTGCCAGGTTTCTGCTGAGTGAGTAGGGTTACAATCGCCCCAGATTCTTTCGCTTATAGATTTATTAGAGGGAATGATACTCTTGTACACACACACACGGTGATGCGAAGGCTGCAGGAGGCATCACCTTGCTGTTGCTAAGCTCAGTAGCAAGGTGGCCAACCCTCGTTACAGTGGTCTGGTTATTATACCCTCAGCTCCAGGTCACCGCATCATGACCTTTACCCTTAGTTTACATTAACCTCCATTAGCTCAGCCTTCCCGACACTCGCTGTCTCTGTGGTAGAGATCCATGGCCTTCGTTCAGAAGGTGCCTGTCTAACTACATCTAGAATTAGTGGTAATCTGCTGCGGTGGGTTGAGAATTAGCTAAATGCCTGTAGCCAGAAAGTGGTTATTAATGATTTTGGAACTACTTGGAAACATGTTACCAGTAGTGTCCCAAAGGGACTGGTGTTAGGAATAATCTGCAAGTTTGTGAATGATGCAAAGTTATGTGCCAGAGTTGGGACTGTAGAGGATACTGTGTAGTATAGATACTGTACTACAAGCAGATCGAGATGTGCTGGGGAACAGACCCGTGTTTGCAAATGCAAATGCCATGTTATGCATGTGGGTAGATCAAATGCTGAATATACATATATCCGACAGGGAACAGAATTAAAGGCAGTGGTGAAAGGAAGAGATCTGGGCATTATAGTGCATCACTCTCAAAGTTCATGACCAATGCCTTGAAGCAAACAGTGTTCTTGGGCAATTAACTATAAAACAAAGCATACCGTTGTCCTTGTACAAGACCTTGGTTAGTTCTCAGATCTAACCAAGGTCTCCACACATGGTGGGGGATATTGAGGATTTGGGAAGGGTCCACAATATTATTTCCCAGTTTAAAATACCTTAGTTACGCGGATAGGCTCAACGGGCCGGGTTTGAGTACTCAATATAATGCAGTGCCTAGTTTGTGTTTATGTGGACCAATTATATCAAATGAATCGGTTCGCTTAAGTTACGCAAGGTGATGTTAGGTTAGATGTTAGGCGGTTCTGTGGAACAAGCTGCCAGCTCCTGCGATGAATGCCAATTCACTGAATTCCTTCAAGAGAGAGTTGGACCGGTTTCTAGCTGAGGCGGAGATCACCTCATAGAAGAGGTAAGTATCCTAATGTAAATTAGGGTCTATATGGTCTCGTGGACTAGTTTTGATCGTCTAAAAGGGTCGAAGAGGAATTTTCCAGATTTTCTCCCCTAATTGCCATGGGATTTTCCTCTCCCACATTACATGGCGCAGGACGGGTGGAAGTGACTGGATAGATGTATCTACCAGAAGGTCAAAAAAATGAACAATTATCTTTTATCAACTATTTTAGGTGTCAGCTGAAGCTCACTGGTAGCACACTCGTCGTTGAGTCAGAAGGTCGTGGGTTCAAATCCCACTCCAGAAACTTGAGCATATGAATCCAGGCTGACACTCCAGTGCAGTGCTGAGGGAGTGCTGCACTGTTGGAGGTGCCGTCTTTCAGATGTGACGTTAAACTGAGGCCACCGCGGGTGGACATAAAAGATGCTGGCCAATATTTATCCCTCAACCAATATCATTAATAAAACAGATTATCTGGTCACTATCACATTGAAGGTTGTGACATTTTGCTGTGTACAGATTGGCTGCCACATTTCACTTAATTCATTGTCACTTGGAAAAATATGGATTAATTAATGATAGCCAGCACAAATTTGTCAAATAAAATTGTGTTCAATTAACTTAATTGAGGACTTTGACGAAATAATGGAGGGGGTGGATGAGGGTAGTAGTGCTGTTGATATTGTGTATATGGACTTGCAAAAGGCATTTGATGAAGTACCACATTACGGCCCCAAATTTCCCCAGCCGCTTAGAGCGGCATCTTTAGATGTGGTGCGCCGACATCGTAGGGGGAAAAAAGCGCCAAAAATGTACCTCTCAATTTGGCTGCTCTTTCGTCATCTGGATCCATCGGTGTGGCACTGCAGAGCCGGGGTGGGGTGGGGGGGGGGGAGCTTCGGCTGCGATTGCTCAGCGCGGCCGGTGGGGGGGATGGGGCTTGGGCCCAGCATTTTGTGCAGTGCCGGCAGGGGGAACGCATGACCGTTTGAGCGTGCGCGCATGCGCAGTGTAACAGGAGGCTTGGCAATCGGCCAATTAAAGTGAGAGTGTCTTTAAAATCATTGGTAATGGAGCATATATAAAGGTGAGGTCTGAATATTGATTTGTGTGTGGCTGAGGGAGTGGAAAGGAGTGCTGGATAGCTGTAAGGGAAGTGTAAGTGTAATCTTTGAACATTACCTGCGTGTGAGTCCAATAGACGAATGGCGCAAGAGCGTGCGAGATGAACCAAGAATTTCCTCCATGAGGAATTGGAGAAATTAGCGACGGTTATTGAGGAGAAATGGCTGGAGCTGGATACCAGCAAGAGTGGTCCGTCAAAGGTCTTTCCCAAGGAAATGAGGAAAAGATGGAACCTCGTTGCAGAAGAATTCTCTGCTGGGGTCAACACCACAAGATCTGGAAGCCAGTGCAAGAAGAAATGGCAGGTTATTGTCAAGTAGTGAGTGTAAGTAAAATCTTCATCTTTAAATTGAATTGCAGTGGAAAATGTGAGCACCTGTATGTGTCCCACCCATCAGAAGCGCACCATGTCTGATAATTAATATTTTCATCTTTGCAGAAGAAATTGGCCCACAACAAGAGGAGAGAACTAGAACAGGAGGAGGTCCGCCAAATCTGCACCAACTAACACCCCTGGAACAGAGGGTTGCTGCCTTGCTGAGTCGCAATGGCAGAAAAAGAATAAGCTCTGCACAAGCTGGACCCACACGCAAGACCACGGGTGAGTCATTAAAATGCATAGTCACCCTTCAAATCAAACTGCTGACTGGCCTGCTACACATGAGACTCCTCATGCCACCCATCCTGCCCCCTCCTGTGCTGCTAACCATTTGACTGTTGTGTTGTCACTTGCAGAAGAAGACGACACTCCTCAAGATCCTGAGGATCCAGATGCGTGCGTGCCAGACAAAGGCGGATGGAGGGGAGGAGGGGTCCATGGAAATGTGTGCTCAGGAGAATGCTGACCGTGATATCGATCAGGCCATATCACAGGGAATCACATAGCCAGAACCCTCCATGAGCTCCTTGGCAACCTTTCATGGGTTCACACCTTCCGAGGTTGCAGTGCGGAGTTGCGGTCGGGAAATGCACCATGGCACACCCAGTCCCCCACCGTCCCAGCCTGCGCCTCGCACTGGATGGGTGCCACTAGGCAGACCCACGGCGAGGGGAAGGAGAAGCCAACTAGTCTCTTCTGAGAGGCAGCCCTGAGTAGAGGTTAATCAGGTTGTTTCATTGGGTGAGGAGACCAATGCCCTCACAAGATCATCGTGGCAGCTGTCAGTGGGGTGCATGATGAGGTCGCCACACAATTGCAGCTGGCTTCTGCAATAAAGGCACAAAGGCCGGAGACTCAAATGTCACTCCCACTTCACTCCATGCACAAACCACCGGTCAGACTCAAGCCGGGCCCACAAACCCCACCCCCCCCACTACCGATAAGGAAGTGCACTTTCCCCGAGATGTGGGTGAGGGATGGGTGCAGACTTTCTATCCTGTTGTGGCTGTCATTGTTGTTGGTATCATTGAAGTGCATTGTAAAATTCACAATAAAAGATATTTTGCATCAAAACTGAATCATCCTCCATTAGGACCACGCAACATTTAGGGTCAACTGTAAAAAGTAAAAATCCCTCACCCCTACAGTCATGCGTGCCTGCCGCCCCTAGCCCTGGCGGGAGGGCGAGCCGGTGCGTTCTGCAGTCGGCAAGGTAGGACTGCTCTATTTTCTGTAGATGATTTATCTTTCATTTATTTGTGGTGATGTTGTGCAGCTGTTGTGCTGAAGATGTTGCAATGTTGTGAAGGTCTCACCTTTCCCTCTTCCCCCGCCCCCCCCCGCCCGCCCCCCGCCCCCCCCCCCCCAACAACCAAATCTCTGGCTACCTGCGCTGATTTCTTAAATGTAGGTGCCTACAAAAGTGGCCACATACACTGACCGAAGTTAGTTTGGAGTAACTTTCAGCTGGCCAAATTTGCTTCTATGGCCAGAAGAGGTGCAAGTAAGTGGCTTGTCATGCCCCCTTTTGGAGAGAACAAACTAAACTTAAAAAAAACCTAACTGACTTACATTGGAGCAAGTTAAATGGGGAAATTTGAGATTTTTAAGTTACACCAAAAAAGGCTACTTACTCCAAAAAAACACGGGGCAACTCTTGGGGAAATTTTGGCCCGATAGACTTAATAGCAAAACTAAAACCCACATAATTGAAGGGCAGTGGCAGCATGGATAGAAAATTAGCTAAGAGACAGAAAGCAGAGAGTAGTGGCACTCGGTTGTTTTTCAACCTGGAGGGAAGTATACAGTGGGAAGTTCCCCTGGGGTCGTTATAAGGACCACTGTTCTTTTTGATATATATTAAAGACCTGAACTTGGGTATACAGAGCATAATTTCAAAGTTTGCAGATGACACAAAACTGGGAAATGCAGGAAACAGTGAGGAGGATAGTAACAGACTTCAGGAGGACACAGAGACTGGTGAAATGGGCAGACACGTGGCAGATGCAATTTAGTGCAGAGAAGTGTGAAGTGACGCATTTTGGGAGGATGAATGAGGAAAGGTAATATAAACTAAAGATACAATATTAAAGTGGGTGCAGGAATAGAGACATCCATGCCTTGGAGAGATTTACTGAATAGGTACCGCAGTTATGTGGAAAACATGGAGAAGCTGGGGTTGTTTTCCTTCGAGCAGAGACGGTTAGGGGAAATTTAGTAGAGGTGTTCAAAATCACGAAAGGTTTTGATAGAGTAAATAAGGACAAACAGTTTCCAAGGGCAGAATGGTCGATAACCAAAGGGCACAGATTTAAGGCAATTGACAAAAGAAAGTGGCTGGGTGAGAGGAGGAGAAATGTATTTTACACAGCGAGTTGTTATGCACTGCCTGATAGAGAGGTGGAAGCAGATTCAATAATAACTTTAAAATGGAATTGGATACTTAAATGGGAGAAAAATTGGGGAAAGGGCAGGGGAGTGGGATGAATTGGATCACTCTTTCAAAGTGTCGGCACAGACACAATGGGCCCAATGGCCTCCTTCTGTGCTATATCATTCTCTGATTACAACTGTGACTACACTTCATAAGTATTTAATTCACTGCAAAATGCTTTGGGATGTCCTGAGGTTGTGAAAGATGTTTTTGTTGCGAGGACTCCAGCTTGGGTTAGGAAATGGGCACCATCAAGATGTTAAAATTATCGAGGCAAGGAGAGGAATGGAAAGCGAGCAAAATTGTAACGATTGTTTGCGACAAAGGGTTGGGTTGTGAGTCGGAGTAGATCTGGACATGTTCCAGATACCGACTGTTTCAGCAGTCTGTCAATCACAAAATGGAGTCCTCGGTACAGAATTAAAATGAAATATAACCTCACTTAACATCACTTCTCTGACAGGAAAGAGGGAAAGCTTGCGGGGCAATAGCTCCAGATCAGTCTTGTGCATCCTCCCACTGACATTGCTTCAGAGTGACAGGTGGCGAAGTCTGTGAGCAGGTGACCTTCAAGCAGTGGTCGCCAGAAGGAGACACCACTTGAAAAGGGGAGAAATAAAACAACACAATCCTTGCCCGTCAAAAACACGTCGATGTAGATCACAGAAAGAAAGAGAACAAAAATTGTAGCACACTTTCTAATTTTTGCAATCTCTTGTACAAACAAATCTATTTGGTGGTTATCAAGTATTTCCAGACATTTGACACTAGAAGTAGGTGTCAGTTATTTATTCGATCAGCTCAACTATTCGCACCAACTTAAAACAAAAAGCCAGCTGTTAATTCGATGGAAGGGAACGGTTTCTGATCCAAATTGTACTTTCGATTTGCATCAGCGCAGGAAGTAACTGCTCACGTCTATTTCGAGAAATATGTGAGCACCAACACCTTGCATTTTAACTTAACCCTTGAATTATCGTTGAGATGATTTGCCGGGCCAAGCCCACGGATTGCTCAGGGGGTCCAGGCAATGTGTTGACTCTTTAGTCGAGGCCACACCTTTCACATTTTGTACTTCACTTTTAAAAAGACACGACTATTAAAATCATTCAAACTTGCAAGGTCACATGATTAATTGTAGATTGCATTTCATCACCGGGATGGTGATCAGGACCTGACTATCAAAGCTGGCAGCTCCACATCATTTTTGTACTAATGATACTTTGATAATAGGAAGGTCTGTTAGAGAAGAACTTTGAGCAGATTCACCACCGTATTTTGGATGGATACAACAAGAACCTACGTTTATATAGTGCCTTTAACATAATGAAATGTCCCAAGATGCTTCACTGGCACCGAGCCAAAGAAGCAGACATTAGGACAGGTGACCAAAACTTTGGCCGAAGAGGCAGGTCTTAGGGGGTGTCTTAAAGGAGGAGAGAGGTAGAGAGACGGAGAGGCAGAGAGGTTTAGGGAGGGAGTTCCAGAGCTTAGGGCCGAGGCACTTGAAGGCACACCACCAATGGTGGGGTGAAGGAAATTAAGGATGTGCTTCACGGAAGGTCGGAAGGCTGGAGGATGTTACAGAGATAGGGAGGGGGAGACAGTGGAGGGATTTTAACATGAGAATGAGTTTTTCTAATTTGAAGTTTTGGTGGACTAGGAGGCAATGTAGATCAGCGAGCACGGGGTTGATGGGTGAACGGAATTTGAATCGAATCAGGATGCGGGCAGCTGAGGTTTGGATGAGCTCAAGTTTATGGCGGGCGGTAGATGGGAGTCCGGCCAGGAGAGCACTGGAATAGTCGAGTCTGGAAGTAACAGAAGCACGGGTGAGGGTTTCCGCAGCAGATGAGCTGAGGAAGGGCGGAGACGGGCAATGTGACACAGGTGGAAATAGGCGGTCATGCTGATGGGCAGCTTATACAGTGACCGAGGCAGGGATTTTTAGGGAGGGTGTTTGGATACGAGTTTAAAAGATCAAACAAAAGTACTTCAAAAAGTTCATTTTACAAATAGGAATTTCACAATAAGGTTCAAATAGAAACACCAATAGCTCCATTGATCTAACAATTCAAATAAAGAAAAAAAACAGTCTAAAGTACAAGTCCAGGTCCTGGTTATCTGTTGCTAATCATTCAATAACTTTTCTACGTTTCACTGCAAAATCCCAGTGAACTGAAGGACTGGTCTGATAAAAAAATTACAGATATTTTCAGTTGTTTAAAAACCCAGAAATCCCCCCGCCCCCTACAAGCCACTGACTGGAGAGACGGGTATAAGAGTAACCAACAGCAGTTGCGTCTGCTCTTGGCAACCTGTACATTCCATATTAGAGGCCGATGTCCAATTTACCTATCACTGATCTCCCCAGTAGCGATTCTCAAATGATTTGATGGACCTCAGAATAGACTTGGCAGCGACGCAAAAAGTAGCCAAGCAGTTCGCAAACCACAATCCCTACACGCTGGTGCCAGACTGACAGAAAGCAAGTCGACTCTCCGCTTAGTTAAACTTACACCAGGAAGTTTATCCCACTCTGCTTTCCTCAGAGTTCTACTGAATTTCCCATAGGTCACGGAGTCATCCTGCCTGATCCACAGCTGGTGCATCACGTCCAAGAGCCAACAATCGTTATGTTTTTGCTCGGTTTCCATTCCTCTCCTTGCCTCATTTATTTTGTCACCTTGATGATGCCCATTCCCACAGTCCCGCTTGTAATGTACAGGTTGAACTTCCCTTATCCGGAACCCTCGGGGCCTGGCCTGCTCTGGATAAGGGATTTTTCTGGGCGAGGGGTGGTCACGTTAAATTAGATGGTACAGGTACTGAGCAAGGGGACATCGGGACTGACTGGCTTGGGGCTGGGAGTGCGGCAGAGTGATCGTGGGGGGGGGGGGGGGGAATGGTGGCGTCAGGCCAGTGATTGCGGGAGTCGACAGCAAGGAAGGACTGCAATTTGTTCATGTCGGAGTTCTGCGCATGCACCACCCAGTGGTCGGGAATGGTTCTGGACGAGGGGTGATTCTGGATAAGGGAGGTTCAACCTGTATTTGCCTCGTAGGTTCTTTGCTTGAGAATTCATAGCAACACATTGCTATTAAGAACTAGTTGGTTTATTAGCAAAGGTTTATCACACTACACATTACCAGTTCATCCACCAGGCTCACAACTACCTGCCTCAGCTTGGACCTCTTCAAGCTGGGGTTTTATTGAGTCTTATGAACATCACGTGACTGGCTAAGCCACTCACAACTCAATGGCTCTATAAACCTGTGAGCATCCTCACAGGTGCATACATTACACCACTTGTCATTGTTTTTTCAAGAAGTGCAGAAGGATATGTCCATGTGATAAATAGATTTTGAGTTGTGTAAACCTGTAGTTATTGAGCCCTTACCACTACTTTTATACTGGAGCTCAGGACATCAGTTAGAGAGTAACTGCAGTCCAGACAGCAAGCTCTGAAGAAACCAGACCACCTCAGCCTTTCAACAAATAGCATTACCATCTCTCTCTCTGCCAGCCAGCAACCTAGCAACATCTTTAATCAAATTTCCTCACAGTACATGTCAAAAAATGGATGGACACTCTCAAAAACCAAGGCCGGAATTTTGCGGAGGGTGTCAGCAGACAGGATCGATGGCAGATCAGGTGGGTAATTTGATTTTTTTGACATCAGGTCCGGAACCCGCTGTCATTCCACCACAACGCACCTTTCCCAATGGCGTGTCTGTGTTCTTATATCGGACCCGAGCCACAGAGGTGGGCGACCCAAGTAAAGCAATTATTGGTTTGTTGACTGACCCTTAATAATGGTTTTAACCTTACCTTTTAACTTTTAACTTTGACTGCTCACCCACGGGGTCCACGTTGCTCGGGGACCACGTCTGTTAACCTGAGGCAGGAGTTGAGTGGCCATTAAATCAGCTGATAAGTTGACAGCTTGAAATGTACTTAAAAGCTCCCACTTCACAGCTGTTCACTTCCCAAGTGCAGAAGCTGTTGCCTACTCCATTTGGAAGACAGATTGAGCTTTATGCAGGTTGCAAGTGTTTAGAACAAACTCTCTATCCAAGCTCACCTCATTGGAACAACCTCTCTCACCACTGACAGATTGCTTCTGTCATCTCTACTTCACCTGCCATCTATTCCATCAGCATGGGTACTGTTTATATTGTTTCACCTGAGTCCTCAGAATCTGACCACGATCAGCCCCAGCACCAGGCACACCAGCAGTATCAACAACACCGACCTTCTCCGCAATCACCTGATGCTGGGCATCAGCACCCGACCACATCGCTGCCCGGGAGGCCAGAGATGGCCTCACCATGGTCAGATTTACTTCACTTGAAGCTGTACACCCTGCCTGCCATATGATGTGCCAGGTTGGCACCAGCCCACACAAACACCATAAAGCATCGCTACAATGCCCAAGCCAGTCTTTCCATACTCATCACCATTGTGGGGGGTACCGTTATGTCTCACCATTCACTGCAACTCACTAAGCCACTTCCAAAGGTGCACACAAATCTGTCCAAGAACACAAAGCGATGAAAATAAAGGTTTCAATGTTTGACAACACATTAACAGAAACTTTACATGAACATTGCATAAGTACCTACCCTTATGTGTTGTTAGTTGGTATGATTGCACGAGGATGAGGGTGTGTGTGAGGGGTGGCTAGTGAGATGGGGATGTGATAATATAGATATAGAGGGATGGGTGGAGGTGCAAGGTAAGTTGGTGTGAGTAAGGATGTGGAGTAGGGTAGGGAAGGCAGAGTGATGGGGATGTGATGAGTGGCACAGCAGGATGAGGTTGAGTGTGGCTTTGTACTAACATTTCGTGATCTACTGAGATCATTGTAAGGTTTGTGGCACTGCACCCAGGTCCTCCTGACAACATCCCTGCTTGTCCTCCTGTACAATGTGCAACCAACGTGTCTCCTGGGGAGGTCTTTCCCTGTGTGCTGTGACTCCCTCCATAAGCATATAGGGGGGGATCATGGGAGAGCCTGGCTGCAGCCCTGTGCCTTTGTGTGCAGTCATTGTCCATGGTTGCAGCACCTCAATGCTGTAGAACACTGACAGCACAAACGTCAAAAGGTGGAATGGTCCCTTTAATGAAACCAGCTCAAGACACCTCATGAATGACTTCACCAGACCTGCCTCCTCTAATTGGACTGGGAAAGGCGCCGGACAGGCTTACCAAGCCCCATTGGTAAGTTCATGGTAGGCAGCAGAATGGAGCCAGCATGGGGTCGATGACCCGCCACCAACACCGGACACATCCGGACCTGCCGAGGTGAGCAAAATCTCGGCCCAAGAATGCAAGCTTCTGACATGTTGGTCTCAGCAAAAACATCCAAACAGAAGGGCTTTGTGCGACAGTTCACGGTAAGCAAGGAACACTGCTCCTGTCTCACACAACCATTGCCGGAGACTGGTCTCCGTGTACGTATGACACAATGGAAGCCTTTTGTAGATTTGACTTGCCAATATTCAGAGACGAGCAGGAGCATTTTATACTTCCATTATAAGTCACAACAGTTTATTTTAATGCATACCTGGGGTCCTTTTGCCTCTCTCATCATCATCATCATAGGCAGTCCCTCGGAATCGAGGAAGACTTGCTTCCACTCTAAAAGTGAGTTCTCAGGTGACTGTACAGTCCAATACAGGAATTACAGTCTCTGTCACAGGTGGGACAGACAGTGGTTGAGGAGCAGGAGGTTGTGATGCTTGGGGTGCCAAGCACTCCTTCCGCTGACGACGAGAACATAAGAACATAAGAAATAGGAACAGGAGTAGGCCATACGGCCCCTCGAGCTTGCTCCGCCATTTAATATGATCATGGCTGATCTGATCATGGACTCAGCTCCACATCCCTGCCCGCTCCCCATACTCCTTAATCCCTCATCGGTTAAGCAACTGTCTATTTCTGTCTTAAGTTTATTTAATGTCCCGGCTTCCATAGACTCAAGGTGCTCAGCGCCCTCCCGGATGCTTTTCCGCCCCTTTGGGTGGTCTTGGGCCAGAGATGCCCAGGTGTCGGTGGGGATGTTGCACTTTTTCCAAGGAGGCTTTGAGGGTGCCTTTGAAGCGTTTCCTCTGCCCACCTGGGGCTCGCTTGCCGTGTCGGAGCCCCAAGCAGAGCGCTTGTTTTGGGAGTCTCGTGTCGGGCATGCGGACGATATGGCCCGTCCATCGGGCATCAAAGCATTGACCACGCTCGATCAGCCTGTCTGATGGTGAAGAACTGCAACCATACCATCATTCCTTCAGTTTGGCCCGAAAAAAGCGGTGAGGTGTATCAGGGTGGGCACAGTGCTTGGGGTGGCAGCAGGCAGGTACTTACTAGGCCAATGGAAGCTGAGGGGATATTTAACCAGGACATACCATGTGATGCACTAGTAAAAAGGTAGCTGACCAATGGGGCCAAGCTGAAATCTGCACTGACGTCAGAGATTTTCTGTGATATTAAGCTGTGGTCTTGCAACTTTACTGGACTTCCTGACACTAATAGCTGACCCACAAGGTAAAGGAAATTATACCCCACAATGGTGTAACATGAGGGAGGTTCATGTAACAAAGGCCTTCCGATGTCTTCAGCCTCACATGCTAAAAGGCTCTCCTTAAAGCTCTCTGTTTCAAAACCCTGACTAAACCTCCACCTTTAACTTGCCTTCAGTCACCGCTGTCATGTATCTCACACTACTGTACATAACTATCTTACCATGCTATACATGATTGTAACTAGATATGACCTGTAACCACAAGCATACCTTACCACCAGGGGTGCACTTGCAGGAGACACTGCACACCTGTTCCACACAGGTATATAAAGGCAGGTCTCAGGCAAGTGAGGCATTCCAGAGCTGTGAAATAAAGGTGCAGGTCCTGAGTGACCTTGACTTCAGCATGTGCCTCGTGTAAGTCTGTACTGCAGGGTCAGGACTTTACAACTGCCTCTATCTCCTCTCCCACCACCCCTCAGCATCTGCTTATTTTTGCCGCTATGAAGTGTTTTGGGATATTCTGCTTAGTTAAAGGTGCTACACACGGACCTTCTGCAGATTTTAAATCATCTCAAAGCATTTCTCACAATGGATTAAGTCAAGCTTAAAAGGTCTTCGGATAAGAATATTAAAGTATTAAAAGAAAACCTTATATTAAGCAAAAATTATTCTCGGATGAACAAATTCATTAATATTTACAAAATGCTCGACATTGACAGGATATGATAGGAACTGACTGAGAGTGACACTTGGTCAATAAGTGTGAGCTACAACTGCACTGACCAACTCAGAACAGCAGCACTTACAAGGTAATACTGGACAGGATGCCTTTAAGTCCCGTTTTCCATTTTAATACTGCATATATAATTACTTGAGTACCTCTTTGACAAATGATTTAGCATTCGCCCGACTACAAAGTACAAACTTATATTGATTCACTGCACTCCGTGGCGAAGTGAAGGACATACAATCGTAAATATACTTTTTGCTTAAAGAAATAGAACTGCAGTCTTCATACAATTTCAAAATACACAGACTTTGGGGCTGGATTTTTGGCTTTGCTGATTCCGGGGCGGTAATGCAGTGGGGCAGTAATGGCAGCGGGGCGGTATAGTTTGCGCCCGGCAACAGTTTGTGCCTCAGTCAGCAAAATTGGGCAGCTGGGCCCTGAGTGTGGGGCGGGGAGCTAAGGGAGGCGTTACACACCTCTCTCAGGGCGCTAGGCCGGCTGAGCATGGGAAAATCCCCACCTAAACAGCCGGCCTCAGAGCGCCCCGAGGGGGGCCTGGGAGAAAGAAAAACTGATAAAACCCCACCAAAAACATTCTCCAATACATAGCTCACGCCACCACAACATAAATCACAATAAAAATAAAAGATCACACTTACCTGAGGTGTACATTAATTACCTCACTGCGGCCGCCCGTTTTACCAGCGGGGCACACTGTGGGGCATACAGGTCGGGCAGGAGTCAAAAGTCGAGCTGGTCTCACGGGGCGTTACGCACCGGCTCGCCTCTTCCGGGCGGTACTGCTCCGTGCTCCCGCAAACCGGCCTCGAAAACCCCGGCAGGGCGCTGGAAGAGCTACCGGCTGCCATTGCCGCCTCTCCAGGGTGAAAACGGAAGCAGACATCACCAGAAAATCCAGCCCATGACCTTTTTCAGTCAGTGGATGACAAGGGATACATTTATTTTTTAAGTTGTTCTCGGGATGTGCCCAGAGAAACTAGTGGTGTCAACCATGCTGGTGTGGGAGGGTAAGGATGGCAGGTTCTCTTCCCCAAGGGAGAATAGAGAACTGGTTGGGCTTTCAATGATCGTTACTTCATGGTGACTTTTACGGATAGACGATTTTTCTGTAAATTTGAAGATTTAAAAACAAAACTGAATTCAGATTCCCAAACTGTCATGGTGGGATCTGAAGCCAGGTTCTCTGGATCACTGGTCCAGAAAAAGTCCCTTCAGCCCACTTGATCTGCGGGAGATAAATACCAACACAGACTGGTCGGGCCAATGTCACGCTTCCATGTGATAACATCTATGTAATTCACCCCATTCCAGCATCCAGCTGTGCGTCCACAGTCCCAGCCTCGCCCATCCTACCTGGAAACCCATTCCAGATGTTGCTCACCACCCGACATCGCCCACACTTGCCCTTCACCACCTGGGACCTGCGCCCTTGTGCCCTGCTGCCCAGGTGTATCTGAAAGTATTGCTTTTATATCTTTATCATTTTCATTCCATACCCAACACATACACAATAATTTAATGGAAAGAGATGCAACAACTCCGACAATGCAGCACTCCCTCAGTACTGCACTGCAGTGTCAGCCTGGATTACGTGCTCAAGTCTCTGGAGTGGGACTTGAACCCACAACCTTCTGACTGTCGGAGGTGCCGTCTTTCGGATGAGACGTCAAACCAAGGCTCCGCCTGACCTTTCAGGTGGAGGTAAAAATCATGCAGCACTATTTAGAAGATGAGAGTTCTCCTCGTGTCCTGATGAATATTTATCCCAGAGGCGAGGCGAGAGTTCGGGGCTTTGGTGAGGCCTATAAAGGCCAGCGGCAGTCGAGAGGCGGCGGCAGAGGAGAGGCGGGAGTTCGGGGCGTTGGTGAATGTCATGTATTCAACTATCATTGTAATCCATGGATAAGCTGACCTAAGTTGTACACCTTGAGAACATTGACCACTAGGGGGTGAACTTGTGGGAGACACTCCGAACCTGAACTTTCAGGTATAAAAGGGGAAGCTCCACCCACCTTCATCACTTGAGGTCTTGGTAATATAGGTAACTGGTCACAGAGTGACCTTCTCTCAAGTATGGGCCTCGTGTGCATTTATACTGTATAGTAAGGACATATCATTGGCGGTGAGAAACTGGGATTCAAACCACGCGAGCATGGCCACTAGCAGCACAGAAGAGAGGAACGGTGTTGGTGATGATTGGGACGACTTTATTGAGAGACTACAGCAAAGTTTTGTCACTAAGAAATGGTTGAGACAGGATTCGGCTGACAAACGCAGGGCTCATCTCCTGACGGTTTGTGGACCCAAAACGTACTCCCTGATGAAGGACCTTCAAGCGCCAGAGAAGCCGGTGGACAAGACGTTCGAAGAGCTCAGTAAGTTGATCGGGGAAACATCTTAAACTGGCGAGCAGCATGCACATGGCGAGACACCGGTTTTACACGCACCAGCGGGGAGAAGAGCAAAGCTTTCCAGCATTCATGGCAGATCTCCGGCGACTGGCGAGCCTATGTAAGATGCATGCAGAGCGGAGATGTTGTGAGACTTTTTTATTGAGGGCATCGGGCACGCTGGGGTTTTCAGGAAACTGATTGAGACCAAAGAATTGACCTTGGAAGCGGTGGCTCTGATAGCCCAGATATTTATCTCAGGGGAGGAAGAGACCAGAATGATGTATGACAAAAATCTTGGCTCAAATGCAGCAAACGACCAGGGAGTCAACATTGTTAACACGGCACACAGTTCTCTTGGCAGATAAGGGCAATCAGACATGCCCCAGCATGTAGTCGAACCCAAAGGGGGAATTCAACAGAGACAATGGCTAGCTGAACGGCGATTCATGCCACCGCAATGGACAATGTTAATGATGCGCTTAAGGATAGTTACAGAGACAGTCAGAGATGATCAACTGGTAATGGACCTTTCGTTTCCAACAACGGGGCCTCCAGCTCATGCTGGAGGTGTAGAGGCAAACACCCAGCCAGAGTTTGCAGGTATCAGCAATATATCTGCAGAAACTGCAAAGTCAGCCGTCACTTGGTGCGTATGTGCAGGAAGCTTTCAGCCAGGTTGATGTATGAGGAAGACGGGCCCGATGTCAGAGCCGCTACACTTGCTCCTACGCAAAGGTCGCGATTGGGTCTGGGGGGATAGCCAGGAAAGGGCTTTTGATGGAGCACGCAATTTGTTCTGCTCTGACAAACTGTTAACGTTATATGACCCGTGTAAGAAACTTGTTTTAACGTGCGATGCGTCGTCCTATGAGGTCAGGTGCGTGTTGCAACATGTGAATGCCAATGATCAGTTACAGCCGGTAGCTTATGCCTCCAGAAGTCTGTCCCAGGCAGAAAGGGGCTACGGAATGGTAGAAAAGAAAGCACTAGTATGTGTATATTCAGTTAAAAAAAATGCACCAGTACCTGTTTGGCAGGAAATTTGAGCTGGAGACAGATCACAAGCCCCTAACGTCCCTTTTGGCCAACAACAAGGCCATAAATCCGAATGCATCGGCCCGCATACAGAGGTGGGCACTCACGTTAGCCGCCTATGACTACACAATTCAGCACAGGCCGGGCACTGAAAACTGCGCCGATGCACTCAGCACTCAGCTCCCACTAGCCATCACTGAGGGGGCAACTGAGCATGATGCTGAGATGGTCATGGCTGTTGAAGCTTTCGAAAGCGAAGGCTCACCTGTGACAGGCTGTCAGATTAAAGTCTGGATAAATAAAGAACCGCTACTGTCTTTAGTTAAGAAATGTGTCCTGAATGGGGGACTGGGCAGCCACATACGAGGCATGCCCTGAGGAATTTAAACAGTTTCATAGGTGCAAGGATGAACCCTCGATTCAGGCCGATTGCCTACTGTGGGGAAACTGAGTAGTCATGCCCCAGATGGGCAAAGAGGTGTTTATCAGAGAACTTCACAATGAGCACCCGGGCAATTGCCAGGTCACACGTTTGGTGGCTAGGAATAGATGCAGACTTGGAACTTTGTGTTCGCAGGTGCAGCACGTGTGCTCAGCTGGACAACACACCCAGGGAAGCCCCCCTTAGCCCCTGGTCCTGGCCCGCCAAGCCATGGTCACGCATCCATGTGGACTACGCAGGTCCTTTCATGGGAAAAATGTTTTTGGTTGTCGTCGACAACTACTCCAAATGGATTGAGTGTGCCATTTTAAATTCAAGCACATCCTCTGCCATGGTAGAAAGTCTACGGGCAATGTTCGCCGCCCATAGTCTACCGGACGTCTTGGTCAGCGACAATGGCCCGTGCTTCAGAAGCACTGAATTCCAGGACTTCATGGCAGGCAATGGAATCAACCATGTGAGAACGGCACCGTTCAAGCCGGCCTCAAACGGCCAGGCAGAACGAGCAGTACAGATAATCAAACAGGGGATGCTCAGAATCCAAGGGGGTTCCCTACAAAGCCACTTTTCACGCCTCCTGTTGGCCAATAGATCCCAATCACACTCGCTCACAGGGGTTCCACCCGCAGAGCTGCTAATGAAAAGGACACTCAAAACCAGGTTATCCCTTATACACCCGATGAAAGAAATTGTTGAGAGCAGGCATCAGGTCACAATGTGACTACCATGACAGGAATGCGAGGGCGCGATGTATTGATGTCAATGACCCTGTTTTTGTCCTTAATTACGCTACAGGGCCCAAATGGCTTGTAGGCACTGTGATTGCTAAAGAGGGGAATAGGATTCTGGTAGTTAAACATACCAATGGACAAACCGGCCACAAACACGTGGATCAAACTAAAAGGAGGTTCAGCAACCCCACAGAAGAAGCAGAGGAAGAACACGACCTAGAGTTTACACCACCACAGGTGACCGAACACCGGAACCAAGTGGAGGAGAGCCCACTGTGGGCAGTCCGGACAGGCCTGAGGCACCGCAAACAGCAGACACTCAAGCCAGTGCCCAACAACCGGAGCCCCAACTCAGACGTTCTACAAGGGAGCGTAAACCACCAGAGAGACTTAATCTGTGATCCCAATAAGACTGGGGGGGGGGGGGAAGGTGATGGCATGTATTCAACTGTCATTGTAACCCATGTATAAGCTGACCTAAGTTGGACCTTGTGAACATTGACCACTAGGGGGTGAACTTGTGGGAGACACTACTAACCTGGACTTTCAGGTATAAAAGGGGAAGCTCCACCCAACTTCATCACTTGAGGTCTTGGTAATATAGGTAACTGGTCACAGAGTGACCTTCTCTCAAGTATGGGCCTCGTGTGCATTTCTGTTGTATAGTAAGGACATATCAGTGAGGCCTATAAAGGCCAGCGACAGTCGAGAGGCGGCGGCAGAGGAGAGGCGGGAGTTTGGGAGGCGAGTGGCCGACAAGAGGCCAGCTGGTGCAACTGCAGCAGGGTGAGAAGGCAAAAAAGTCGAAAGAAATCAAAAGGTGACGTCACAGCCAAGGGAGTAAGTGACTGGCTGGTGATTGTTAAGTAGCTTTTCTTTTTTTCTTTTCTTTATCAGTAAGTAATCTTTAGCCTTGTTGTTGCCAAATTAAGTTTATCTAAGGGTTAAGTCATGGCAGGACGGCTTGGACACGTGTTATGCTCCTCCTGTACAATGTGGGAAGTCAGGGACGCTTCCGATGTCCCTGACAACTACGTGTGTGGGAAGTGTATCCACCTCCAGCTCCTGACAGACCGCATTGCAGCACTGGAGCTGTGGGTGGATTCACTCTGGAGCATCCATGATGCTGAGAATGACGTGAATAGCACGTTTAGCGAGTTGGTCTTGCCGCAGGTAAAGGGTACACAGCCAGATAGTAAATGAGTGACCAACAGGAAGAGCAGTGCAAGGAAGGTAGTGCAGGGGTCCCCTGTGGTCATCCCATTGCAAAACAGATACACCGCTTTGAGTACTGTTGAGGGGATGACTCATCAGGGGGGAGTAGCAGCAGCCAAGTTCATGGCACCGTGGGTGGCTCTGCTGCACAGGAGGGCAGGTAAAAGAGTGGGAGAGCAAAAGCAATAGGGGATTCGATTGTAAGGGGAATAGATAGGCGTTTCTGTGGCCGCAACCGAGACTCCAGGATGGTATGTTGCCTCCCTGGTGCGAGGGTAAAGGATGTCTCGGAGCGAGTGCAGGACATTCTGAAAAGGGAGGGTGAACAGCCAGTTGTCGTGGTGCATGAAGGTACCAACGAAATAGGTAAAAAACTGGATGAGGTCCTACGAGACGAATTTAGGGAGCTAGGAGCTAAATTTAAAAAGTAGGAGCTCAAAAGTAGTAATCTCAGGATTGCTACCAGTGCCACATGCTCGTCAGAGTAGGAATCGCAGGATAGCTCAGATGAATATGTGGCTGAAGGAGTGGTGCAAAAGGGAGGGATTCAAATTCCTGGGACATTGGGACCAGTTCTGGGGGAGGTGTGACCAGTACAAACCGGACGGTCTGCACCTGAGCAGGATCGGAACCAATGTCCTAAGAGGAGTGTTTGCTAGTGCTGTTGGGGAGGAGTTAAACTAACATGGCAGGGGGATGGGAACCTATGCAGAGAGACAGAAGGAAATAAAATGGAGGCAGAAGCAAAAGATAGAAAGGAGAATAGTAAAAATGAAGGGCAGAGAAACCCAAGGCAAAAAACAAAAAGAGCCATTTACAGCAAAATTCTAAAGGGGCAAAGTGTGTTAAAAAGACAAACCTAAAGGCTCTGTGCCTCAATGCGAGGAGTATTCGGAATAAGGTGGACGAATTAACTGCGCAGACAGCAGTTAACGGATATGATGTAATTGGCATCACGGAGACATGGCTCCAGGGTGACCAAGGCTGGGAACTCAACATCCAGGGGTATTCAACATTTAGGAAGGATAGGCAGAGAGGAAAAGGAGGCGGGGTGGCATTGCTGGTTAAAGAGGAAATTAATGCATCAGTAGGGAGGGACATTAGCCTGGATGATGTGGGATCGGTATGAGTGGAGCTGCAGAATACCAAAGGGCAGAAAACGCTAGTGGGAGTTATGTACAGACCACCAAACAGTAGTAGTGAGGATGGGGACAGCATCAAACAAGAAATTAGGGATGTGTGCAATAAAGGTACAGCAGTTATCATGGGCGACTTTAATCTATATATTGATTGGGCTAACCAAACTGGTAGCAATGCGGTGGAGGAGGATTTCCTGAAGTGTATTCGGGATAGTTTTCGAGACCAATTTGTTGAGGAACCAACTAGAGAGCTGGCCATTCTAGACTGGGTGATGTGTAATGAGAAGGGACTAATTAGCAATCTTGTTGTGCGAGGCCCCTTGGGGAAGAGTGACCATAATATGGTAGCATTCTTTATTAAGATGGAGAGTGACACAGTTAACTTGGAAACTAGGGTCCTGAACTTAAGGAAAGGTAACTTCAACGGTATGAGGTGTGAATTGGCTACAATAGACTGGCAAAGGATAATTAAATGGTTGACGGTGGATAAGCAATGGAAAACATTTAAAGATCACATGGATGAACTTCAGCAATTGTATATCCCTGTCTGGAGTAAAAATAAAACGGGGAAGGTGGCTCAACCATGGCTAACAAGGAAAATTAAGGATAGTGTTAAAACAAAGGAAGAGGCATATAAATTGGCTAGAAAAAGCAACAAACCTGAGGACTGGGAGAAATTTAGAATTCAACAGAGGAGGACTAAGGGTTTAATTCAGAGGAGTAAAATAGAATATGAGAGGAAGCTTGCAGGGAACATAAAAACTGACTGCAAAAGCTTCTATAAATATGTGAAGAGAAAAAGATTAGTGAAGACAAACGTAGGTCCCTTGCAGTCGAATTCAGGAGAATTTATAATGGGGAACAAAGAAATGGCAGACCAATTGAACAAATACTTTGGTTCTGTCTTCACGAAGGATGACACAAATAACCTTCCGAATGTACTCGGGGACATGGGTCTCGAGAGGGAGGAACTGAAGGATATCCTTATAAAGCGGGATATTGTGTTTGGGAAATTGATGGGATTGAAGGCCGATAAATCCCCGGTGCCTGATAGTCTGCATCCCAGAGTACTTAAGGAAGTGGCCTAGAAATAGTGGATGCATTGGTGATCATTTTCGAACAGTCTTTCAACTCTGGATCAGTTTCTATGGACTGGAGGGTAGCTAATCTAACATCACTTTTTAAAAAAGGAGGGAGAGAGAAATTGGGTAATTATAGACCAGTTAGCCTGACATCAGTCATGGGGAAAATGTTGGAATCAATCATTAAGGATGAAATAGCAGCGCATCTGGAAAGCAGTGACAGGATCGTTCCAAGTCAGCATGGATTTATGAAGAGGAAATCATGCTTGACGAATCATCTGGAATTTTTTGAGGATGTAACTAGCAGAGTGGACAAGGGAGAACCAGTGGATGTGGTGTATTTGGACTTTCAAAAGGTTTTTGACAAGGTACCGCACATTGGTGTGCAAAATCAAAGCACATGGTATTGGGGGTAATGTACTGATGTGGATAGAGAACTGGTTCGCAGACAGGAAGCAGAGAGTCGGGGTAAATGGGTCCTTTTCAGAATGGCAGGCAGTGACTAATGGAGTGCCGCAGGGCTCAGTGCTGGGACTCCAGCTCTTTACAATATACATTAACGATTTAGATGAAGGAATTGAGTGTAATATCTCCAAGTTTGCAGATGACACGAAACTGGGTGGCGGTGTGAGCTGTGAGTAGGACGCTTAGAGGTTGCAGGGTGATTTGGACAGGTTATGTGAGTTAGCAAATGCATGGCAAATGCAGTATAATGTGGATAAATGAGAGGTTATCCATTTTGGGGGCAAAAACACAAAGGCAGATTATCTGAATGGTGGCAGATTCGGAAAAGGGGAGGTGCAACGAGACCTGGGTGTCATGGTTCATCAGTCATTGAAAGTTGGCATGCAGGTACAGCAGGCGGTGAAGAAGGCAAATGGTATGTTGGCCTTCATAGCTAGGGGATTTGAGTATAGGAGCAGGGAGGTCTTACTGCAGCATACAGAGCCTTCGTGAGGCCTCACCTGGAATATTGTGTTCAGTTTTGGTCTCCTAATCTGAGGAAGGACGTTCTTGCTATTGAGGGAGTGCAGCAAAGGTTCACCAGACTGATTCCAGGGATGCCTGGACTGTCATATGAGGAGAGACTGGATCAACTGGGCCTTTATTCACTGGAGTTTAAAAGGATGAGAGGGGATTTCATAGAAACGTATAAGATTCTGACGAGACTGGACAGGTTAGATGCGCAAAGAATGTTTCCGATGTTGGGGAAGTCCAGAACCAGGGAACATAGTCTTAGGATAAGAGGTAGGCCATTTAGGACAGGTGAGGAGAAACTTCTTCACTGAGAGTTGTTAACCTGTTGAATTCCCTGCCGTAGAGAGTTGTTGATGTCAGTTCATTGGATATATTCAAGAGGGAGTTAGATATGGCCCTTACGGCTAAGCGGATCAAGGGGTATGGAGAGAAAGCAGCAAAGGGGTACTGAGGGAGTGATCAGTCATGATCTTATTAAATTGCGGTGCAGGCTCGAAGGGCCGAATGGCCAAATGGCCTACTCTTGCACCTATTTTCTATGTTTCTAAACAGTATTGTTAAAAACAGATTATCTGGTCAGTACCACATCAACTGGTTGCCGATTATGACTGTTATGACTTGACTGGTCATTATCACATTGATGTTTCTGGGAGCTTGCTGTGTACAAATTTCCTACCCTACAACACTGACTATACTTCGTAAAAGTACTTTATCGGCTGTGAAGTGCTTTGGGATGTCTTGAGGTCATGAAAGACGCTATATAAATGCAAGCTCTTTCTTTCTGTAATGTGCACCTCTCCCCTCTTTGTTCCCATGCTCCAATCTATGATCAAATATGATACACACACCTTTCTAGGGAATAAAATATTTTAAAAACCACATGTCAGTAAACTATTCCTCATATTTTTCAAAGCCAAATTTATGCCACATCAAATAGGGTATGACAGCTGGAACTATCATCAGTTGGCTAAAACTACCAATGAAATACTATGGAATAATATAATGACCTAAAAAAAAAGATATACTGCAATGCAGTAATGATCCAGGGATAGAAATCTCCCATCATTCGGGCCAAGGTCATGAACTTAACTGTTACTGTCCAACTGGAACATTGAAGCCAGTCCTCTATAAAACACTAGTCCGCAGGAGCCTTGCAACGAGGTTTCCCCCTGCTTTAAAAGTCCAACGCGATTGCTTCTGTCATTTTTATTGCTCCCCATGATTCCAGCCTTTTGGAATCCTTTCCCACATTCCAGACAGATTCCCAAGCTGCAGCAACCTGCATTCCTCCATTCTGTCACCTGCAGTGTAAGTATGCAGCCCTTCAAACACTTAACATTTCCGACAGCTTTCTGACAGGCCCATTAATTGCTTCACTTAACAGCCAAAGGAGCTCAAGCGGGCCTCTCCATATCAACATTTTGTCCTGTCCTCAACGATCACGCTGGGCGGGGATGAATTTTTGTGTGTCATTGACACGCATTTAAAAGTCATCACTGGCATCCACGTTTGATACATTGTCCATACACACCAAAAACCACAGCAAAATTGTTCCATTCAAAACCTCAAGTTCTCTCGGTGAGCTTCGTCATTTAAACGTCAGGTCAATACCTCCTCCAGTGAGTCAACGCATATTTGAAGGAGAGAGAGAGAAATATAGGCCCCTGGCAGTCAAGAGTTTGTCTCTACGCAGTGTGCAGCACGTTTCTGAACTTGCAGTAATCAAACTGAGCCAGGGCAGGTCTGACTCCTCTGCAAAATCAGATTAAATTCAAACGTTTGTCACTGACTGATTCTAGCTGGGTTAGCAGCACTGATTACAGAGTCTGGTGATGCAGTGGGCCAGGGAGGAGTCCAAGCCTGCAGGCATTTCTGACACTCTTAATGAACTGACATTGCTTCAGAAGTTAAGCCCTTTCCTCTGTGATAGGCTCATAATTCAGTCGAGAACCAAACTGAATATAAAAAGTACAGAAGAGAACTGAAAAAGGAAGTATGAAGGTTAAAGACAGTATGAGAATAGATTAGCGACTAACAAAGGAAAACCCAAATATCCTTTATAAGCACATAAATAGTAAAAGTGTAGTCAAAGGAAGGGTGGGGTCAATTAGGGACCAAAAAGGAGATCTTCTTGTGGAGGCAGAGAGCACGACTTCGGAACTAAATGAGCACTTTGCATCTGTCTTCACTAGAGAAGAGGATGCTGCCAATGTTGCAGGAGGCAGGAGAGAAATTGGATCGGATAAAAATAGATAAAAAGAGAAGGTACTTAAAAGATTTGCAATGCTCAAAGTAGAAATGTCACCCACTCCTGATGTGATGCATCCTCAGTTACTGAGGGAGGGAAGGGTGGAGATAGCAGAGGCTGTGGCTACACTCTTCTAATCCTCCTCAGATATGGGAGCGGTACCAGAGGACTAGAGGGTTGCAAATGTTACACTCCTGTTCTAAAAAGGGGAGAGGGATAAACCTGGCAAGTACAGGCCGGTTAGCCTAAAGTCGGTGGTGGCGGAACTTTGAGAGACCATAATGTGAGACAAAATGAATTGTCACTTGGAAAAATATGGATTAATCAATGATAGCCAGCATGAATGTTAAAAGGCAAATCGTGTTCGACGAACTTGATTGAGTTGCTTGAGGAAGTAACAGAGGGTTGATGAAAATAATGCAGTTTCTATTGTGCATATGGAGTTTCAAAAAACATTTGATAAAGTACCACATAATAGACTTGGTAGCAAAATAGAATCGCATGGGATTATAGGGGCTGTGGCAACGTGGGTATGAAATTGGCTAAGGGACAGAAAGCAGAGCGTAGTGGTGAATGGGTGTTTATCAGACTGGAGGGAAGTATAGAGTGGTGTTACCCAGGTGTCAGTATTAGAATCACTGCTCTTACTGATATATATTAATGACCTGGACTTGTGTACAATTTCAAAGTTTGCAGATGGCCTAAAACCCTGAAGTGCAGTAACCAATGACAAGGATAGTAACGATAGTAACGTACATAGGAGGACATCGATAGACTAGTGAAATGGGCAGACACGTGGCAGATGCAATTTAACGCAGAGAAGTGTGAAGTGATACATTGTGGGAGGATGAATGAGGAAAATCAATATATATTAAATGGTACAATTTTAAAATGGGTGCAGAAACAGAGACCTGGGGCTGTATGTGTAGAAATCTTTGAGGGTTACAGGACAAGTTGAGAAAGACGTTAAATAGTGAAATACTTGGCTTTATTAATAGAGGCATAGGGTGCAAAAGCAAGAAAGTTATTATAATGCCTTTCTAAATCACTGGTTAGGCCCCAGCTGCAGTATTGTGGCCAATTCTGGGCCCCACACTTTAGGAAGGATGTCAAGGCCTTGGAGAGGTTGCAGAGGAGGTTTACTAGAATGGTACCAGGGATGCAGGCCTTCAGTTATGTGGAGAGACTGGAGAAGCTGGGATTTAAAAAAAAAAAATATTTCATGGGATGTTGGTGTCGCTGGCAAGGCCAGCATTTATTGCCCATCCCTAGTTGCTCAAGGTGGTGGTGAGCTGCCTTCTTAAACCGCTGCAGTCCATGTGGTGAAGGTACTCCCACAGTGCTGTTAGGGAGGGAGTTCCAGGATTGTGACTCAGCAACGATGAAGGAATGGTGATATCGAGCAGAGAAGGTTTACGGGTGATTTAATAGTGTTCAAAATCACGAAAGGTTTTGATACAGTAATCAAAGAGAAACAGTTTCTAGTGCCAGGAGGATCAGTAAGCAGAGCACTTAGATTCCAGGTAATTAGTGAAAGCACCAGATGCGAGATGAGGAGAATTTATTTTACGCAACGAGTTGACACGATCTGGAATGCACTGCCTGAAAGGCTGGTGGAAGCAGGTTCAATAATAACTTTCAGAAGGGAATTGGAAAAGTACTTCAAGGAGAAAAATTGGCAGGGCTATGGGGGAATGGCAGGCAAGTGGGTCTCACTGAATAGCTCTTTCAAAGAGCGGGGGCAAATGGCCTCCTTCTGTGCTGTATCGTTCCATCATTCTATGAAGAGTGGTTAAGTATTTATTTGTTCTAGGGATGTGGGTAACACTGGAAAATCAGTTTTTGTTGCTCATCCCTGATCGTCCTGAGGACATTTAGAGACAAGAGTATCTCGAGAGAGTCTAACCACCTTCACTCGACATTCAATGGCATTACCATTGTCAAATCCCCCAGCAAAATCCTGGGGGTCACCATTGACCAACTCAACTGGACCAGCCACATAAATACTGTGGCTACAAGAGCAGGTCAGAGGCTGGGTATTCTGTGGCCAATGTCTCACCTCCTGACTCCCCAAAGCCTTTCCATCATCTACAAGGCACAAGTCAGGAGTGTGATGGAATACTCTCCACTTGCCTGGATGAGTGCAGCTCCAACAAGAAGCTCGACACCATCCAGGACAAAGCAGCCCGCTTGATCAGTACCTCATCCGATGATGTAAACATCCCCTCCTTCCACCACCGGCACACAATGACTGCAGTGTGTACCATCTACAAGATGCACTGAAGCAACTCGCCAGGGCTCCTTCGACAGCACCTCAGAAACCTGAAAACTCCACCAACTAGAAGGACAATGGCAGCAGGCGCAGGGGAACACCATCACCTCCACCTTCCCCTCCAAGTATCAAGACAAAGTGGCTCAGTCAAAGTCCTGGAACTCCCTCCTTAACAGCACACTGAAAGTATCGTCACCACACGTACTGCAGCGGTTCAAGGCGGCGGATCACCACCATCGTTTCATGAGCAACTGGGATAATAAACACTGGCCTTGCCAGTGACGCCCATGTCCTAAGAATTCATTTTCCAAAATATTGCATGGGACTGGGTCACAGTTAAAGGTCTCAGGATACCTTCCCTGAAGGATATTAGTGAACCATTTACATTTTCACAACAATTTGATAAATTTCATGCTCCCTTGATCAGATTTTTTTCAGTTTAATTATACAGCTTCCTGTGCTGGGATTTGGCCAGTCGGCTGCTACTCCCGTAACCGAATGACCCGTCCACACGGCCCCAACCCCCCGTCCACACAAACCCAACCCCCCGTCCACACAAACCCAATCGCCTGTCTACATTACTCTAACCCCCCACATTTGCACCGCCCTAACTGCCCGTCTGCACGACCCTAATCCCCCATCTACACCGCCCAGACACCACCACCCCCCGTCTACGCCGCCCAGACCCCCCGTCTACACTGCCCAGACCCCCCGTCCCATCTACACTGCCCTGACACCGCCCCCCCACCGTCGACACTGCCCTGAGCCCCCCCCCGTCTACACCGCCCAGACACCACCACCCCCCGTCTACGCCGCCCAGACCCCCCGTCTACACTGCCCAGACCCCCCGTCCCGTCTACACTGCCCTGACACCGCCCCCCCACCGTCGACACTGCCCTGAGCCCCCCCCGTCTACACTGCCCAGAGCCCCCCCCCCGTCTACACTGCCCAGAGCCCCCCCCCGTCTACACTGCCCAGAGCCACCCCCCGTCTACACTGCCCAGACCACCACCCCCGCCCCCCCCCGTCTACACTGCCCAGACCACCACCACCCACCCCCCCCGTCTACACTGCCCAGACCACCACCACCCAACCCCCCCCCCCCCCCCGTCTACACTGCCCTGAGCCCCCCTTGCCTACACTGCCCAGAGCCCCCCCTGTCTACACTGCCCAGAGCTCCCCCCCGTCTACACTGCCCAGACCACCACCCCCACCCCCCCGTCTACACTGCCCAGAGCCCCCCCCCCATCTACACTGCCCAGAGCCCCCCCCCCCGTCTACACTGCCCAGACCACCACCACCCCCCCCCCGTCTACACTGCCCAGAGCCCCCCGTCTACACTGCCCAGACTACCACACCCGCCCCCCCGTCTATACTGCCCAGACCACCACTTACCCCCCTCGTCTACACTGCCCAGACCACCACCACCCCCCCTCCCCCACCCCCCGTCTACACTGCCCAGACCACCACCACCCCCCCTCCCCCCCCCCCGTCTACACTGCCCAGACCACCACCACCCCCCCTCCCCCACCCCCCGTCTACACTGCCCAGACCACCACCACCCCCCCTCCCCCACCCCCCGTCTACACTGCCCAGACCACCACCACCCCCCCTCCCCCACCCCCCGTCTACACTGCCCAGACCACCACCACCCCCCCCCTCCCCCACCCCCCGTCTACACTGCCCAGACCACCACCACCCCCCCTCCCCCACCCCCCGTCTACACTGCCCAGACCACCACCACCCCCCCTCCCCCCCCCCCCGTCTACACTGCCCAGAGCCCCCCCTGTCTACACTGCCCAGACCACCACCACCCCCCCTCCCCCCCCCCCCCGTCTACACTGCCCAGAGCCCCCCCTGTCTACACTGCCCAGAGCCCCCCCTGTCTACACTGCCCAGACTACCACACCCGCCCACCCGTCTATACTGCCCAGACCACCACTTACCCCCCTCGTCTACACTGCCCAGACCACCACCACCCCCCCTCCCCCACCCCCCGTCTACACTGCCCAGACCACCACCACCCCCCCTCCCCCACCCCCCGTCTACACTGCCCAGACCACCACTCACCAACCCCACCCCCCCGTCTACACTGCCCAGACCACCACTCGCCCCGCCCCGCCCCCCCCGTCTACACCGCCCAGACCGCTCCCGCCCCCCCGACCTTCTACACCACCCAGATCGCCCGTCTACACTGCCCTAACCGCCCATCTACACCGCCCTAACCACCTCTTTACCGTACCCTAGCCCCCGTCTACACGGCCCTAACCCCCCCCCCCACCCCGTCTACACTGCCCTAACCGCTCGCCTACACCGCCCTAGCCCCCGTCTACCGTGCACCCTAGTAGTTGCGCAGATCAGCAGCAGTCATTTCTCTTGGTTCCCAAATTCCAACAAAAGAGCATCATCGGATTGTCATCGAGACAGATACTGAACGCACTTCCTGCATTGACTGGTCCTTCGAGCCGTTCAATCGGCTGCCTGCTAGAAAGGGGCCATAAACAGTAGACTCATGTCACGGGCCAGTGTGGGGAACTTTCAGCGAAGGGCTCGCGGGTGAACTTCCTTCTACCACACTGTTGCATCAGCCTTTCAGAGCTCCACAGCTACTCCACATACAGGAAGCTGATAACCGCAAGCGTGTGGTACAGAGCACGTATTAAAATTGTATTGAAAGACATCATGTGAGAGTGTTTAACTTTGCCTTGCACCTCCCTGTACTATTCCCCTTCCAGTTCCATCTGCAGAATTAACCGATACAAAAAGGGAGCTGCATGTGCTAAATATGCTGTGGTATTGTTCTACACTAAGCAAAATCAGGTCAGTAATAATATACAGAACATGAATAGCACTGCATCGAGTCACTCGTTTCAAACCGGACACAACTCTCAATTCTGTAGCCATGCCTGTTCACCATCAGCTGTGGCTCAGTGGGCAGCACTCTCGCCTCAGTCTGAAGGTTGTGGGTTCAAGTCCCACTCCAGAAACTTGAGTACATAATCCAGGCTGACACTCCAGAACAGTACTGAGGGAGTGCTGCACTATCAGAGAAGCCGTCTTTCGAATGAAACATTAAACCCAGTCACGTCTTTCCGCTCAGGTGGACGTAAAAGATCCCACGGCAGAAGAAAAGCAGGGGAGTTACCCCCAGTGTCCTGGCCAATATTTATCCCTTAATCAACATCACTAAAACAGATTATCTGGTCATTATCACACTGCTGTTTGTGGGAGCTTGCTGTGCGCAAATTGGCGGCTATGTTTCCCACATTACAAGAGTGACTACATTCCAAATGTACTTCATTGGCTGTAAAGCGATTTGGGACGTCTTAAAGTTGTGAAAGGCGCTATATAAATGCAAGTTCTGTTTATGACACCGAGTGCTGAATATATGTGAAGCATTCTGTTGAATTGAACCAGTGACAGTTTTTAAATAACTAGCCATAGCAACTTCCTACAGGGCTAGCTTATGAGGGCAGATGCCAAACCTAAACAAAACATATCTGGTGAAAGAACAATATTGCCAAGGGCCTGGCAGCAGGATACTTGCCCACTTTTACTCCAGAGTTTCATGTATGGCACAGGGCATCTCAAAACAAAAGCAGATTAAAAGGAGGAAGCAAAATTGAAAGCACCTTGCGATGTCATGCAATTAAAATGGTGGTGTCACAGCATTGCAGGAAGGGCCAGCCTCAGAACACTCGAGCAAAAACGACAGTCCCCTGTAAAGCAGGGCTTCTCCGACTTTTCTGGATGCAGGTGGAGCAGGGAAAATGTTTGGTCAGTTCTTGGCTTTGTGGCTGTCCCTTTGAATCCTGTCACAACACACAAGGCGGGGTCAGATGCAGCTTCAACTATTTTAGTACAAACTTTAAATCAAGTGCCCCCTTTTGGCACTAGAACCCACAAATTAACAATTTAAAACTGTAACGAAAACCTTTCATCAAATTAGAATTTGGTTGCCGGGGGTGATGATGCACTGCAGTCCCTCCAGTGTCCACCTCTCACGGAGACCAGTGGATACCACGTGCTCCATCTCCACGGACACCCGGGGTCAGATATAACCGCGGAAGGGAAATAGACAGTCGGGCTGAACGACCGCCTCGACCACCCGCTGCCTAGACCGGTTAATAGCCATCTTGGCCATGCCCAGGAACAGTCCTACAAGGAGGCCTTCCGACCTGCCCGCTCCCCTCTGCACAGGGTGACCAAAGATCAGGTGCGTGGTGCAGCTTCAGCAAGAATCTGCCACACAGATTAACTCCACACCACATGTTACAAGTATCATTGAGTGGTCTGCAAAGGCTCAAGGGAGAACCAAGCTATTGTGTTCCTAACACACATGAGACTGCACACAGGGAGGTTAGAGTAACAGTGACCTCAGTCTTTATTAAGACACTCCAGAGTGAGGAACAGGCCTGAGGGGCCGGCTTATATACAGTGCTCCCAAGGGATGCTGGAACTTCAGGGGATGAGCTCCCTGGTGGCGGAACATGGGAGTGCATGCTTTACAGATACACAACATCACTCCCCCTCAAAGTCAAAGTGAAAACTATTTACAAGGTGAGGCGGTCGGGAGACTTTCTTTCCCTGGTGGACCGCCTCGGTACAAATGTCTGTTCTGTTGTGTTGGCTGTGCCCTCGCTGGGCTGGCGTGTTGTTGGCCCTGCAGGGCTGCTGGGTGAGCCTAGCCTTGCTGGGCTGTTGGGAGTGATAGGTTCGATTCCTGATCCGGGGTGGTGTCGTTGATCCTTTGGGTGTGTGTTGTGGACTCGAAAAAGGTGGTGTCTGCTGTGGGTTGTTCAGGGCAGTCTGTGAACCACAGCCTCATTTGGTCCAGGTGCTTTCTGCAAATTTGTCCATTGTCTAGTTTGACAACAAATACCCGACTCCCTTCTTCAGCTATCACCGTGCCCGCGATCCACTTGGGACCATGTCCATAGTTTAGCACATACACAGGGTCATTCAGATCAATTTTCCATGACACAGTGGCGCGACCATCGTTTACATTTTGTTGCTGCCGCCTGCTCTCTACCTGATCATGCAGGTTGGGGTGAACCAGCAAGAGTCTGGTTTTAAGTGTCCTTTTCATGAGTAGCTCAGCCGGGGACACCCCTGTGAGCGAGTGGGGTCTTGTGTGGTAGCTGAGCAGTACTCGGGACAGGCGCGTTTGGAGTGAGCCTTCTGTGACTTGTTTAAGGCTCTGTTTGATTGTTTGTATTGCCCGCTCTGCCTGCCCATTGGAGGCTGGTTTAAACGGGGCCGAGGTGACATGTTTGATCCCATTGCGGGTCATGAATTCTTTAAATTTGGCACTGGTGAAACATGGCCCGTTGTCACTGACCAGTATGTCAGGCAGGCCATGGGTGGCAAACATGGCCCTCAGGCTTTCAATGGTGGCGGTGGCAGTGCTTCCTGACATTATTTCACATTCAATCCATTTTGAAAAAGCATCCACCACCACCAGGAACATTTTACCGAGAAACGGGCCCGCATAGTTGCCATGGATCCTTGATCATTGTCTGGAGGGCCAGGACCACAAACTTAGTGGTGCCTCTCTGGGCGCGTTGCTCAACTGAGCATATACGCTGCATTGCCGTGCAGAGAACTCTAATTCAGAGTCGATACCGGGCCACCATACGTGGGATCTGGCTATCGCTTTCATTACTATACCCGGGTGTGTGCTGTGGAGATCCGAGATGAACATCTCACTGCCATTTTTAAGTAGCACTACGCGGTTACCCCACAACAGGCAGTCTGCCTGAATGGACAGCTCGTCCTTTCACCGCTGGAACGGCTTGGTTAGCTCTTGCATTTCAACAGGGATGCTGGCCCAGCTCCCATGCAGTACTCAGTTTTTTTTTTACTCGGGGATCTTGGCTGGTCCAAGTCCTAATCTGGCGGGCCGTGACAGATGATTTATCATTTTCAAACGCTTCCATGACCATCAAGTCTGCGGGCTGCGCCACCATCAACAAGTTTGTAGGCTGCGCCATTTCCACCCCCGTGGTGGGCAATGGTAGCCGACTGAGAGCATCCGCACAGTTCTCGATGCCTGGCCTGTGGCGGATGGCGCGGGTGCCCACCTTTGTATGCGGGCTGAGGCATTGGTATTTATCCCTTTGTTTTCAGCGAACAGGGATATGAAGGGCTCGTGATCGGTTTCCAGCTCAAATTTGAGGCCAAACAGGTACTGATGCATTTTCTTTACCCCAAACACACACACGCTAATGCCTCTTTCTCAATCATGCTGTAGGCCCTCTCAGCTTTAGACAAGCTCCTGAAGGCATAGGCGACAGATTGCAACTTCCCCGCAACGTTAGCTTGTTGTAATACACACCCGACTCCATATGACGACACATCACATGCTAGCACAAGTCTTTTACACGGGTTATACAATATAAGCAGCTTGTTGTAGCATAAAATGTTTCTGGCTTTCTCAAAAACAATTACTTGGTTTTTTTCCCATACCCAGTTCTCACCTTTATGCAATAACACATGTAGGGGCTCTAAGAGGGTGCTTAACCCCGGTAGGAAGTTACCAAAATAGTTGAAGAGTCCCAGGAATCACCGCAGCTCCGTGACTTTCTGTGGCCTGGGCGCGTTCCTGATAGCCTCTGTCTTGGCGTCTGTGGGTCGAATGCCGTCCGCTGCGATCTTTCTCCCCAAAAACTCCACTTCTGTTGCCATGAAGACGCATTTCACCCTTTTCAGCTGCAGCCCTACGCGATCCAGTCACTGGTGGACCTCCTCCAGGTTTTGTAGGTACTCGATGGTGTCCTAACCCGTGACCAATGTGTCATCCTGAAAAACCACCGTGCGTGGTACCGACTTGAGGAGGCTCTTCTGTTTCTCTGGAAGGTCGCTGCAGCCGACCGAATTCCAAACGGGCATCTGTTGTAGATGAACAGTCCCTTGTGCATGTTGATGCAGGTGAGGCCCTTTGAAGACTTCTCCAGCTCCTGCGTCATGTCGGCCGAAGTCAGATTGAGCTTGGTGAACGTCTTGCCTCCTGCCAGTGTCGCAAATAGGTCGTCTGCCTTAGGTAGTGGGTATTGGTCCTGTAGCGAGAAACGATTAATAGTTACTTTATAATCGCCACAAATCCTGACCGTGCCATCACTTTTGAGTACTGGAACAATCGGGCTGGCCCACTCGCTGAATTCCACTGGGGAGATGATGCCCTTGCGTTGCAGCCTGTCCAGCTCGATTTCTACTCTCTCCCTCATCATGTGAGGTACCGCTCGCGCAATGTGGTGAATGGGTCATGCCTCTGGGACCAAATGGATCTGCACCTTTGCCCCGGAAAAGTTTCCAATGCCTGGCTCAAAAAAGGGAAGGAAATTTGTTAAGAACCTGGGTATATGAGGCCTCATCTACATGTGATAGCGTTCGGATGTCATCTAGTTTCAGCGGATTTTGTCCAGCCAGTTCCTTCCAAGCAGTGTGGGACCATCGCCCGGGACAATCCAGAGTGGCAGTTCGTGCACCGTGCCCTTGACCATGGCACTGCCCAGGACAGTGATGAGCTCTTTGGTATACGTTCTCAGTTTCGTGTGGATGGGGCTCAGGGCTGGTCTGAGTGCCTTGTTGTAGCACAGTCTCTCAAATATTTTTTTACTTATGATGGATTGGCTAGCGCCAGTGTTCAGTTCCATGGCTACGGGTAAGCCATTCAATTTTACATTTAGCATTATAGGTGGACATTTCGTTGAAAATGTGTGCACCCCGTTTACTTCAGCATCTGCCTCCTCTCTCTGAGGCTTGAAATTGCTTTGATCCACCATGGACCGATCTTCCTGTCACATGCTGGTTAACAGGTTTTTCAGAGCTTGCAGCTCGTCTGCAAGTTCGTTGGAGGTGCCCCATTGTTCCACAGCTCTTGCTAACATACCCTTTGAAGCGGCATGAATAGGCTGAATGGAAGCCTCCACAACGCCAACAAGGTGTGAATTGCCTTGCATTCATCCTTTGTTGCGGACTCTGAGTCATCTGGGTCACCCGAGGCCTGCTGGCAGTTGCAGACTCATGGTTTCTGCCCTGTACATTTCTACTCGCAAACACAGTTCCAGTTAATTTATGAACATTGCTAGCACTTGTGTGCTGAGAGATTTGTTTGTTGTCATCACTGGTGGATATAAACGCCTGTGCTATCGCAATGGCCTGACTGAGGGTCGGCGTCCCTACTGTCAAAAGTTTTAGTTGGATGGTCTCGTGGCCAATGCCCAGTACAAAAAAGTCTCTGAGCATCTGCTCCAGGTAGCCATCAAACTCACATTGTCCTGCAAGTCGCCTTAGCTCGGTGACATAGCTCGGCACTTCCTGACCTTCAGATCGCTGGCACGTGTAGAACCAATACCTCGCCATCAGCACGCTCTCCCTTGGGTTAAGATGCTCCCGAACCAGTGTACACAGCTCCTCGTAAGACTTATCTGTGGGTTTCACTGGAGCCAGAAGATTCTTCATGAGGCTGTAGGACAGTGCCCCGCAGACCATGAGGAGGACCGCTCTCCTTTTTGCAGCGCTTCCTTCTCCGTCCAGCTCGTTGGCTACAAAGTACTGGTCTAGCCATTCGACATAGGCTTCCCAGTCCTCACCCTCTGAGAACAACTCCAGGATGCCCACAGTTTGCTGCATCCTTGCGTTGGATTCGTATACTCGTCGCCAGTTATTGTGTTCCTAACACAGATGAGGCTGCACACAGGGAGATTCGAGTAACAGTGACCTCAGTCTTTATTAAGATACTCCAGAGGAAGGAACAGGCCTTAGGGCTGGCTTATATACAGTGCTTCCAAGGGATGCTGGGATCCCTTGGGACTTCAGGGGATGCACTCCCTGGTGGCGGAACATGGGAGTGCATGCTTTACAGATACACAACACAAGCTACTTTGGAACAAATGCAGACGATATGGTTTGTTCAGTAATGAAGTGTTACACACAGTTACTTTTTGCACATGGTCAGCTATAATTCACATCCAGGAGTCTTGTCATCTGTTTTTATTTACATTCTCAGGAGGTGAGCGTCACTGGCAAGGCCACCATTCATTGCCAATCCCTAGTTGCCATGGAGGTGGTGGTAGTGGGCCATCTGTTGAACTGCCGCAGTCCGTGTGATGGATGGATACAACGGAGGGGCTCGCTAGGCTGCTTCAGAGGGTAGGTAAGAGTCGATCATGTTGGTATGGGACTGAAGCAACGTATGGGCCAGACCAGGGTCAGGACATCAGTAAACCAGTTGGGTTTTACACCAATGCAACAATTCACAGTCACTTTTACTGAGACCAGCTTTTTAATTTAGATTTTATAACGGAATTCCAATTCCCAAACTGTCATAGTGGGATTTGAACTCGCGTTCTCTGGATTATTGGTCCAGGTCTCTGGAATACTTGTCCGGTAATATAATCACTATAGTACCGTACCCTCGAAGATAGCCAGTCAGGGTGCCCGTTTCATCATAGGCAGTCCCTCGAAATGGAGGAAGACTTGTTTCTACTCAGTGAGTTCTCAGATGGCTGTACAGTCCAATGTGGGAATTACAGTCTCTGCCACAGGTGGGGCAGACAGTTGTTCAGGGAAAGGGTGGGTGGGGAGTCTGGTTTACCGTATGCTCCTTCTGCTGTCTGCGCTTGTTTTCTGCATGCTTTCGGCGGCGAGACTCGAGGTGCTCAGCGCCCTCCTGGATGCTCTTCCTCCACTTAGGGCTGTCTTTGGCCAGGGATTCCCAGGTGTCAGTGGGGATGTGGCATTTTATCAACGAGGCTTTGAGGGTGTCCTTGAAATGTTTCCTCTGCCCACCTGGGGCTCGCTTACCGTGTAAGGGTTCCGAGTAGAGCCCTTCCTTTTGGAGTCTCGTGTCAGGTATGCAAACAATGTGGCCTGCCCAGCGGAGCTGGTCGAGTGTGTTCAGTGCTTCAATGCTGGAGATGTTGGCCTGATCGAGGACGCTAACGTTGGTGCGTCTGTCCTCCCAGGGGATTTGCAAGATCTTGCGGAGACATTAAACACGAGGTGGAACTAGTTATGGCGATTGTAAGGCTGAGAGAGTAAACTAGTCTCAGTGTCAGGGCTGATTCCAGATCCTTTTTTCCACTGTAACACCCACAGCTCACTGGGCAGCAGGCACCCTTTCAGCGAATACATCTGCTTTCAGTGAGTGTTGCTGTTCATTCAGCATGATTGTTAATCGACTTGTAATCGTGTGGAAAGTACTTCGACAAGCTGCATCCCCAATAGCCATATAATAGCAAGGGCCAGCCCACACTGTTATATGTGTGCGCACTAGGTCCATGCAGCAGAACTGGTCTCCAGCTGTCTTGGTTAATCCTTGCCACTGGAGCAAGACCTAGCTCTGTCAAGCCCATGTGGTGGCTGGTGTGCAACGGCCACCACACGTTAATAAAATCCACGCACAGGCATCTTCCATCCTTCAACTGCAATTCAGGACCTGGAATATTAGGTCCTGCATTGAAACATCTGTGAACTCTTCTCTTTTTGGCGTGGAAGCAAGTCATCCTCGATACGAGGGACTGCCTATGATGATAATCTATCTCACTTTTTCTTGGCAAGTAAAATTTCCGATGACCACAATGATTAGTTGACACAAGCCCTGCGAATTAGTCTGAACCTCTGCTTTTGACTTTATTTGGTGCCGGATAGTTACAATTGAAGTTCAGCGGTTGAATTATATAGACTCAACACTCGTTGTCCCTCAACATGCAGGAGCGATCAATACAAATAGAACCTTGAACCATCTCGCCAAAACAACAACGTACAAGTCAGAGGAAATCACAGGCCACATAGTTCGCATGCCAGACACGAGACTCCCAAAGCAAGCGCATCGGGGAGGGCGCTGATCTCCTCGAGTCTCGTTGCCGAGAGCATGCAGAAATCAAGCGCAGGCAGCGGAAGGAGTGTGCGGCAAACCAGACTCCCCACCCACCCCTTCCCTCAACGACTATCTGTCCCACCTGTGACAGGGACTGTAGTTCCCGTATTGGACTGTACAGCCACCTAAGGACTCATTTTAAGTGGAAGCAAGTCTTCCTCGATTCCGAGGGACTGCCTATGATGATGATGATGATTCGGGAGGGGACTGTCGAGTCTTTCTGCATGGATGAGATGTTCAGGCGGTCTCCCTCATCAAATCTGATCTTGCAAAAGGGCTTTGACTGTCCACTTAATCTCCCGCCTGCTGTGAATTTATCTGAACACAGTAGAAAGCTGCATGTAACAGGCCAGGGGTTAATGTGTCGAGCAACACAATACAGTTGAGGATTGTCCTACGAATTGAATGACTTGCTGTGTAAATAGAGGGTGGGGGGACCGTGAATGAAGTAACTTACTCCAGAGCTATTCTCGTACCCAAACAGCTTTCACTGTTCTAAGGCATGATGTTTAAATGTGCATCAATCGATATTACTTACAGCAATATGTCCCAGAGGCAACAAGGGGGCAAGCCATATTAGATTTAATAATGAGCCCGATTTAGTGAACAGCCTAACGGTGCATGAACATTTATCCAATAACGATCATAACATGATCAAGTTCAACGTAGCATTTGAAAGGGAAAAACGCAAAACAGCTACTGAGATTGTAGACGTCAAAGGGATGAGACGGAGACTGTCCACAGTAAACTGGCAAATGTGTTAATGGGTAAAATGACAGAAGATCAGTGGGACACGTTTAAACATGAATTTAAGATGAAACGGAACCAGTTTATAGCCGAGGGGCAAGAGCTCTATTTGCCAAAAAAAACAGCCATGGACGACTAAAGAGATAAGGGACGGCACAAAACTAAAGGAAAGGCCATACAGAAAATAGCACATATCCTGGTGAGTGGGGAACGTACAAAGAACAGCAAAGAAAAGATCATAGATACAAAAAGTGAGTATGAAAAGAAACTTGCAAGGGACATTAAAATCAATATGAAGATATTTAGTTACATTGGGAAACAGATGGTGGCCAGGAGCATGGTGGCCCCTCAAAATCTGAAAGTGGTGATATTGTCAGTGACAATGGGGAAATGGCGGACATGTTGAATAATTACTTTGCATCAATGTTTACAGTAGAGGATAGCATGCCGGAAATCCCAAAGAAATTGACATTGAATCAGGGACCAAGGCTCAAGAAAATTAATGCAGGTAAAATAACAGTAATGAAGAAAATAATGGCACCAAAGAGTGCCAAATCCCCAGGGTCAGATGGTTTCCATCCCAGGGATTTAAATGAAGTAGGTGAGAACATTGCAGATGCTCTAATTATAATCTTCCAAAGTTCTTTAGATTAAGGAACCGTCTCTTTAGATTGGAAAATTGCACATGTCAAGATGGCCAGGCAGCGGGCAGTCGAGGGGGTCATTCAGCCCGACTACCTGCCTCTCTTCCGCGGTTACGTTCGCGCCAGGGTGTCCCTGGAGATGGAGCACGCGGTGTCCACTGGTATGCTCACGGCCTTCCATGAGAGGTAAGCACCGGAGGGACTGGGATGCATCAGCAGCCCCGGGAACAGAATTTCAATTTAATTTGGCAAAGTTCCCTTTAATGTTTAAATGTTTAATTGTTAATTTGTGGATTTTGGTGCCCTTATCAAAAGTGGGCACTTGATTTAAAGTTAAGCTCAAAATAGTTGTAGAGCTGTTGAGTTGTGAATGGCTTAGCCAGTCACGTGATGTACACAAGACTCAATAAAATCCCAGCCAGTTGGGTTCGGGGGATCCACGATGAGGCAGGTGTTTGTGAGCCTGGTGGATGAACTGGTAATGTGTAGTGTGATTGTTAAACCTTTGGTAATAAACCAACTAGTTCTTGATAGCAATGTGTTGCTGTGAATTCTTAAGCAAAGAACCCATGAAGCAAATACATTACACAGTCCATCCCAGGGTTTATGCTCCACTAGAGCCTCCTCCCATCTTTCCTCATCTAACTCTATCAGCAGAACCCTCTATTCCTTTCTGCCGCTCATGTTTGTCGGGCCTCCCCTTAAATGCATTGATACTATTCGTTTCAACCACTCCGTGGTAGCAAGTTCCACATTCTCACCACTCTTTGGGTAAAGAAGTTTCTTCTGAATTCCCTATTGGATTTCTTGATGACTAGCTTATATTGATGGCCTCTAGTTTTGCTCTTCCCCACAAGTGGAAACATTCTCTCTGTATCTCTGTATCTACTCTGTCAAAACCTTTCATAATTTTGAAGACCTCTATTAGGTCACCCCTCAGCTTTCGTTTTCAAGAGAAAACAGACCAAGCCTGTTCATCCTTTCCTGATATGTATACACTCGCATTTCTGGTATCATCCTTGTAAATCATCTCTGCATCCTCTCCATAAAAACTATAAACATAGAAAATAGGTGCAGGAGTAGGCCATTCGGCCCTTGGAGCCTGCACCACCATTCAATAAGATCATGGCTGATCATTCACCTCAGTATCCCTTTCCTGCTTTCTCTCCATACCTCTTGATCCCTTTAGCCGTAAGGGCCATATCCCCCTTGAATATAGCCAATGAACTGGCATCAACAACTCTCTGCCGTAGGGAATTCCACAGGTTAACAACTCTCTGCGTGAAGAAGTTTCTCCTCATCTCAGTCTTAAATGGCCTACCCCTTATCCTTAGACTACGTCCCCTGGTTCTGGATTTGCCCAACATCGGGAACATTCTTCCCGCATCTAACCTGTCCAGTCCCGTCAGAATTTTATAAGTTTCAATGGGATCCCCTCTCATCCTTCTAAACTCCGGTGAATACAGGCCCAGTCAATCCAGTCTCTCCTCATATGTCAGTCCTGCCATCCCGGGAATCAGTCTGGTGAACCTTCGCTGCACTTCCTCAATAGCAAGAACGTCCTTCCTAACGTTAGGAGGCCAAAACTGAACACAATATTCCAGGTGAGGCATCACTAAGACCTTGTACAACTGCAGTAAGACCTCCCTACTCCTATACTCAAATCCTCTAGCTATGAAGGCTAACATGCCATTTGCTGCCTTCACCGCCTGCTGTAACTGCATGCCAACTTTCAATGACTGATGTACCATGACACCCAGGTCTCGTTGCACCTCCCCTTTTCCTAATCTGCCACCATTCAGATAATATTCTGCCTTCGTGTTTTTGCCACCAAAGTGGATAACCTCACATTTATCCACATTATACTGCATCTGCCATGCGTTTGCCCAATCACCTAACCTGTCCAAGTCACCCTGCAGTCTCTTAGCATTCTCCTCACAGCTCACAACGCCACCCAGCTTAGTGTCGTCTGCAAACCTGGAGATATTACACTCAATTCCTTCATCTAAATCATTAATGTATATTGTAAATAGTGCCTCTATATACTCTGGCGACCAGAACTGCATGCAGTGCACTAAGCATTTAATCAGCACCTTTGTGTTTCAGTCAACAGAAGCTAATTAAGGATTAGACATTGTCAATATTTTGAATACTATGAACTCAGCAGCATGTGTTGTATGCAATTTTCTTAAAACAGTTACACAGTTTGTTTTGGCACTAAACCACAATAATTAAGGAAATTTGGATAGGTAGTTATCAGACAAAATGTTTGAAAACAGTGCTGACGGTCACGGAGTCCGCTTACTCGAAGCGATTTACAATCCAATCAAGCACTTTTGGAGTGTAGTCACTGTTGTAATGTAGGAAAGGCGGCAGCCAAATTGCGTACAGCAAGCTCCCACAAACAGCAATGTGATAATGACCAGATAATCTGTTTTTGTTATGTTGATTGAGGGATAAATATTGGCCAGGACACCGGGGATAAACTCCCCTGCTCTTCTTCGAAATAGTGCCCTGGGATCTTTTACGCCCACCTGAGAGCGCAGACAAGGCTTCGGTTTAACGTCTCATCCGAAAGATGGCACTTCTGACGCAATAATAACATGTTGAAAGGTAGAAACCCAAAAGTCAACTTAAGGTGTCAGCCTTGGCTCAGTGGGTAGCACTCTGGCCTCAGAGTCAGAAGTCTGTGGGTTCAAGTCCCACTCCAGGGACTTGAGTACAAAATGCCGGCTGACACCAATGTTCCATGATTTTGTTTTGCGCCAAGTGGCACCTTTAAAGGACTACGTGGGGCATTCCAATTACCGCACGTGTGATTTCTCTCAGTGAAAAGCCAGCTGCACGGGGTCCCTGGAACACTGCGTGGCCATGCAGCTTACAGGGAGCATTGGCTGACACTCCAGTGCAATGCTGAGGGAGTGCTGCACTGTCGGAGGTATCGTCTTTCTGAAGAGACGTTAAACCGTGGCCCCGTTTGCCCTCTTAGGTGGACATAAAGGATCCCATGGCACCATTTTTAAAGAGAGCAGGGGAGTCCCGGCCAATATTTATCCCTTAAACAACATCTCTAAAACAGATAGTCTGGTCATCATCACATTGCTGTTTGTGGAATCTTTCTGTGCACAAATTGTCTGCCACCTTTCCTACATCACAATGGCTACACTTCAAAAATACTTCATTGGCTGTGAAAGGATTTGGGACGTCCTGAGGTTATGAAAGGCACGATATAAATGCAAGTCTTTATTTTCCTTTTAAGGAATGCAAACAAAAACACGGCTCAAGGTATCGCTTGTTTTAGTAATACTGTTCTCCTTCATTTCATTCCTCTCCTTTCCCCATGTCAGCAATGGCTGCTCATAGGGACAAACAGCTCCTCACTGCTTCACCTGACTGATGGTTCTTCAGTCAGGAGCCCTCAGCGGACAGCATTGCGGTTCACTTGGCTGGTCACTGGCCGCACACCACACAACCCCTGCAGGCACACTGTCCTACAGTCCCACAAAGATCAGCAGTCAGCAGCAGGAAGCTGGGCTAATGGTTCCTGTCCTGGCTCAGAGGGAGCGAGAAGCCTGCTTACTGCTTCCCTGTTTGAAATCAGCCCCGAGCATGACTAAAGCCTGGGCCTTGTGGCCTGTCCCACTCACCGGCCCATTTTACAATTCACCCACTCAACCAATCAGGAGCCTGCATTTAGTGATTGTGTTTATTGCTTTTCCCTATTAAAGATGTTAATCTTGTTTTTGTGCTACTTTTGCCCTGTTGGATATCCTTATAAAGCAGGAAATTGTGTTAGGGAAATTGATGGGATTGCGGACCGATAAATCCCCGGGGCCTGATAGTCTGCATCCCAGAGTACTTAAGGAAGTGGCCATAGAAATAGTGGATGCATTGGTGATCATTTTCCAACAGTCTATTGACTCTGGATCAGTTCCTATGGACTGGAGGGTAGCTAATGTAACACCACTGTTTAAAAATGGAGGGAGAGAGAAAACGGGTAATTATACATCGGTTAGCCTGACATCAGTGGTGGGGAAAATGTTGGAATTAATTATTAAGGATGAAATAGCAGCGCATTTGGAAAGCGGTGACAGGATTGGTCCAAGTCCGCATGGATTTATGATAGGGAAATCATGCTTAACAAATCTTCTGGAAATTTTTGAGGATGTAACTAGCAGAGTGGACAAGGGAGAACCAGTGGTTGTGGTGTATTTGGACTTTGAAAAGGCTTTTGACAAGATCCCACACAAGAGATTGGTGTGCAAAATCAAAGCACATGGTATTGGGGGTAATGTACTGACGTGGATAGAGAACTGGTTGACAGACAGGAAGCAGAGAGTCGGGATAAACAGGTCCTTTTCAGAATGGCAGGCAGTGACAAGTGAGTTGCCGCAGGGCTTAGTGCTGGGACCCCAGCTCTTTACAATATACATTAATGATTTAGATGAAGGAATTGAGTGCAATATCTCCAAGTTTGCGGATGACACTAAACTGGGTGGCGGTGTGAGCTGTGAGGAGGACGCTAAAAGGCTGCAGGGTGACTTGGACAGGTTATGTGAGTGGGCAAATGCATGGCAGATGCAGTATAATGTGGATAAATGTGAGGTTATCCACTTTGGGGGCAAAAACACGAAGGCAGAATATTATGTGAATGGCGGCAGATTAGGAAAGGGGGAGGTGCAACGAGACCTGGGTGTCATGGTTCATCAGTCATTGAAAGGTGTCATGCAGGTACAGCAGGCGGTGAAGGCGGCAAATGGTATGTTGGCCTTCATAGCTAGGGGATTTGAGTATAGGAGCAGGGAGGTCTTACTGCAGTTGTACAGGGCCTTGGTGAGGCCTCACCTGAATAATCTGAGGAAGGACGTTCTTGTTATTGAGGGAGTGCAGCGAAGGTTCACCAGACTGATTCCCGGATTGGCGGGACTAACGTATGAGGAGAGACTGGATCAACTGGGCCTTTATACACTGGAGTTTAGAAGGATGAGAGGGGTCTCATAGAAACTTATAAGTTTCTGACGGGACTGGACAGGTTAGATGCGGGAAGAATATTCCCAATGATGGGGAAGTCCAGAACCAGGGGTCACAATCTAAGGATAAGGGGTAGGCCATTTAGGACTGAGATGAGGGGAAACTTCTTCACTCAGAGAGTTGTTAACCTGTGGAATTCCCTTCTGCAGAGATTTGTTGATGCCAGTTCATTGGCTATATTCAAGAGTGAGTTTGATATGGCCCTTACGGCTAAAGGGATCAAGGGGTATGGAGAGAAAGCAGGAAAGGGGTACTGAGGTGAATGATCAGCCATGACCTTATTGAATGGTGGTGCAGGCTCGAAGGGCCGAATGGCCTACTCCTGCACCTATTTTCTATGGTATCTATGTCGTTGTGGAGTCAGGGTTAGGTGACTGCGGCCGAAAGCACTTACCCCTTCAATCTGATCAGTGTTAACCGTGGCTCAGTGGGTAGCACTCTCACCTCTGAGTCAGGAGATTGTGGGTTCAAGTTCCACTCCAGAGAATTGAGCACATACAGCTAGGCTGGAACTCCAGCGCAGTGCTGAGGGAGTGCTGCACTATCGGAGGTGTCGTCTTTCGGATGAGACGTTAACTGAGGCTCTCCCAGGTGGATGCAAAACATCCCATGGCACTATTTCGAAGAGCAGGGGAGTTATCCCCAGTGTCCTGGCCAATATTTATCCCTCATTCAACATAACAGAACAGATTATCTGCTCCTTATTGCATTGCTGTTTGTGGGAGCTTGCTGTCCGCAAATAGGCTGGCTGCGTTTTCTACATTACAACAGTGACTGCACTCCAAGAGTACTTCATTGGATTGTAAATCGCTTTGAGACCTCCAGTGGTCGTGAAAGGCGCTATATAAATACAAGTCTTTCTTGCTTTCAATCCAATCACCAAAATGTTCCGAAGGTGTTTCTCAAGTGTAGGATGTAACAGATCAAGATGCAGATAGAGAACCTGCAACATAATCGGAACATGCCAAACATCTTTGCAGAGGTCAAAAAAAAACACTGGCAATTGGGAGAAGGGTTAGGGGTCATCACTGATGTCCAGATCAAAGAGGAAGCTTTTGGAGGGAGGGGAGAGTTTGGGGGAGGGAAAGGCTTCCAGTTCACTGGCGGGCCTGCTGAGGCAGAGGGTAGAGGAGGCCAGAGTCAGATAAATGGAAGGTAGTGAGGCAAATGCAAAATCGGAGGGCTGGGGCAGGCCGTGGAGGGACTTCCAAGGACAAGAATTTTGAAATTGATGAACAAGGAGCCAGAGAAGATTGGCGAGGATCGGGGCAATAGGGAAACGAAGCTTAGTATGGGACAGGTATACCTGGAGTAATCCTTCTATAACCACGTCACCTGCCTGAAAGGTAAGCAGCAGAGACCATTACCCATTCAGGAAGTAGTACTTACCAATCTTAACCAAGCAATGCTCACCTGCTTTCTTCTGGTAACATGCAGCACAACCCCAGCTCACAATCCCACAGGCAGCCAGCAAAAGCAACCAATTGGACATGCCTGCCAAGTTGCATTACTAAAACAGTACACTATTGGCTAGTCCGCAGTGGACTAATGGGAGTAATAACTGCCAACCTGCACTGGACCTGCACCCACGGAGCACAATAACCTAATTGGAGGGTGCAGTAGAGATTTGCTAGAATGGTACCAGGGATGAGGGACTTCAGTTATGTGGATACACTGGAGAGGCTCAGGTTTTTCTCCTTAGAGCAGAGAAGGTTATGAGGGGATTTAATAGAAGTGTTCAAAATTATGAAAGGTTCTGACAGAACAAGTAAGGAGAAACTGTTTCCAGTGGCAGGAGGGTCGGTAACCAGAAAACGCAAATTTAAAATCATTTGAAAATGCAGAGGGAGATGAAGAGAAATCTTTTTACGCAGAGAGTTATTGAGATCTGGAATGCACTGCCTCAACGGGTGGTGGAAGCAGATTCAATATGAACTTTCAAAAGGGAATTGGATATACAGGGGAACCTTAAACACTGGCATCAGCTGTCCTTTATTTTACAGGTATCCTTATTTTCAAAATGGTCATTGTACGTGTAATGTATGCACCTGTGAGTATGCTCACAGGTTTGTAGAGGGCAGGGAGAGGTGGGCGCCGGAGGGACTGGAGTGCATCATCACACCCGGCAACCAAATTTTAATTTGATTTTATGTTTTAAAGTTTAATTTGTTTTAATTGCCGGGGTTTTTAGTGTCCCCCTCCCCTTTTATAGGGGGCACTTGTAAAATTTATGATTTTATTGCCCAAAAAAAAATCACAAAAAACCCCCCAAAAAATGTTTAAAAAAAAAGGGCAGTTGAAAAATGTTTGGAGTGTCCCCCAGATTGGGGGGCACTTGATCTAATGTTTATTTTGTTCCCCCCCCCACAAAAGAGTTGTAGAGGGCAGGGAGAGGTGGGCGCCGGAGGGACTGGAGTGCATTGTCACCCCCCGGCAACCAAATTTTAATTTGATTTTATTTGTTTTAAAGTTTAATTTGTTTTAATTGCCGGGTTCTTAGTGTCCCCCTCCCCTTTTATAGGGGGCACTTGTAAAATATATGGTTTAAATGCCCCAAAAAAAACACACAAAAAAAAAACAACAAAAAAAACATTTATTAGAAAAAGGGACAGTTAAGTGTCTGGAGTGTCCCACAGATCAGGGGGCACTTGATCTAATGTCTATTTTGTTTCCCCCCCCCCCCCCCGCCCAAAAGAGTTGTAGAGGGCAGGGAGAGGTGGGCGCCGGAAGGACTGGAGTGCATTGTCACCCCCGGCAACCAAATTTTAATTTGATTTTATTTGTTTTAAAGTTTAATTTGTTTTAATTGCCGGGTTTTACTGTCCCCCTCCCCTTTTATAAGGGGCACTTGTAAATTATATGATTTTAATGCCCCAAAAAAAAAAATCACAAAAAGGAAAAAAAAACACAAAAAAAAGGGGACAGTTATAAGTATCTGGAGTGTCCCCCAGATCGGGGGGCACTCGATCTAATGTTTATTTTGTACTCCCCAAAAAGAGCTGTAGAGGGCAGGGGGTCCCCAATGGAATGCACTCTACGCGGGAGTCCTCCCACTATTTATTGGGGACTTGGCCTGGAGGGTGTTCCACGGAGCAGTCCCATGCAATAAGTTTTTAAGTCAGTTCACGGGCTCCCAGGCCACCTGCAATTTCTGCGGTCTGGAAGAGTCTGTGTTCCATGTTTTTACTGAATGTAACATTATTTCATTATTTAAAGGGGCTGCTCCTGAAATTCTGGCTGCACTTCAGTCCCACACTCCTGATCTTTGGGCACCCTGTGCGGAGGGGAGCGGGTAGGTCCGAGGGCCTCCTCGTAGGACTGCTCCTGGGCACGGCCAAGGATGCCATCATCCGGTCCAGGCAGCGGGCGGTCGAGGGGGTCGTTCAGCCCGACTGCCTGCCTCTCTTCCGTGCGTACATCCACGCCAGGGTGTCCTTGGAGATGGAGCACACATTGTCCACCGGTATGCTCGCGGCCTTCCGTGAGAGGTGGGCACCGGAGGGACTGGAGTGCATTATTACACCCGGCAACTAAATTTTAATTTGATTTTATATGTTTTAAAGTTTAATTTGTTTTAATTGCCGGTTTTAGTGTCCCCCTCCCCTTTTATAGGGGACACTTGTAAATTATGGTTTTAGTGCCTCAAAAAAATCTACAAACCACGCCCCCCCCCCCCCACCCGAAAAAACCAAAAAAGGGCCTGGAAAAATTTTTGGAGTGTCCCCCAGATTGGGGAGCACTTGGTCTAACTGTTTATTTATTGTTTCCAACCAACCAAGAGTTGTAGAGGGCGGGGTCCCCAATGGAGTGCTCTCTATGCGGGAGTCCTCCCTCTATTTATTGGGGACTTGGCCTGGAGGGTGGTGCACGGAGCAGTTCCGTGCAATAAGTTTTTAAGTCGGTTCACGGGCTCCCAGGCCACCTGCAATTTCTGCGGTCTGGAAGAGTCCATGTTCCATGTTCCATGTTTTTACTGAATGTAACATGATTCCATTATTTGAAGGGGCTGCTCCTGAAATTCTGGTTGCACTTCGGTCCCACACTCCTGATCTTTGGGCACCCTGTGCGGAGGGGAGCGGGCAGGTCGGAAGGCCTCCTCGTAGGACTGCTCCTGGGAATGGCCAAGGTGGCAATCAGCCGGTCAAGGGGGGTCGTTCAGCCTGACTGCCTGCCTCTCTTCCGCGGTTACATCCGAGCCAGGGTGTCCCTGGAGATGGAGCACGTGGTGTCCACCGGTACGCTCGCTGCCTTCCGCGAGAGGTGGGCGCCGAAGGGACTGGAGTACATCATCGCCCCCCCGGCAACCAAATTCTAATTTGAACCATGTCCAAAGTTTAATTTATTTAAGTTTGTCGGTTTTAGTGCCCCCCCCCCCCCCCCCCACCTTTAATCAGGGGGCACTTGATTTACTTGTTTTACAGGTGCAACTTAAAATAGTTGTAGAGCTGTTGAGTTGTGAATGGCTTAGCCAGTCACGTGATGTTCACAAGACTCAATAAAACCCCAGCCAGTTGGGTTCGGGGGATCCACGATGAGGCAGGTGGTTGTGAGCCTGTTGGATAAACTGGTAATGTGCAGTGTGATCGTTAACCCTTTGCTAATAAACCAATGAGTTCTTAATAGCAAAGAACCCATGAAGCAAATACATTACAGTATGTACTGTCAAAATGTTCAATAGAATGCGGAGTTCATTACCCAGCATCCAGTGGCAGAAAAACTGCCCTATCCCTGGGATGGGGAGCCCTGCAAGCATTCAATCCCAGAGATAGAGCAGTTCCTCGGCTGCTATAGATGTTGGGTAAAGTGCTCCCCATTCCACAAGAGCTATTTCTTTCATAAAACCCACTGTCGACCTGGGTGCCTCTTTTAAGTTGTAAAAGGGCTTGATGCATTAAAAGCTGTCGGTAGTTCATAATCTGTGTGTGTCCGTAGTTTCAGAGTGCCTCTTGTATATTTTACCATGCAAGTCAATGTCCATTTTTTGGGACTGTCCGTTAATACTTCTTTCACTGTATACTTGAAATGGAAACATTTGCAGGGCTGTGGGGAAAGAGTAGGGGAGTGGGACTAATTGGAGAGCTCCTTCAATGAGCCGGCACAGGCTCAATGGGCCGAATCCTTCTGTAGTGTAACATTCTAAGAATCTATTTCCTTAGCGCTCCTTGTGCACACTGAGACATCTCGGCTTCAGTTTCAGGAGCAAAATGATGGAGACAAGCAAGGCGGTGAAAGGGGAAATGGAGAAGGTTTGGGCGGTGTTAACTTTAACTTTTAAGTGAGTTTCTGTTAGCAATGCTCAGTTCGTAAAAGTGATTCCAGTCAGTGTTTTACCCAATGAGGAGTTTCCTCAGAGGCCACAGACTGACTTTGTTCACTCAGCCTTGAGAGCTACCAGAGATCTCTCAGCAGGGACACATCGATGGACATGTTTTGACCATTCAAGTGGAGAAGCTATGATTTTAGATAGTGACTCCTCCGAGGAGAGCTGTGTACCATCCCCGTAGAGGGCCTTTGTTCTCGGTGACCCTCTCCAGTGGAATAACTTGATTGACAGTTCAATCAAGGTGAAGGCTCGGGGAGATATTCTTGTTAAAACTGAAATCTAACGAATTGGATGAGTTAATACTTTGGAACATATCAATTCTCATTTAGCCAGAGTGAAATACAAGTATAAAAAGAGATTTGCAGACTCTAGGGGAATCAAGGAATATAGAAATTGGGGAGGGGAAAGTGGAGTTGAGGTCTAAGATCAGCCATGATCTTATTGAATGGCGGAGTGGGCTCAAGGGGGGTCGTGTGACCTACTCCTGCTTATGTTGATCTTTCGTATTCTTATGTTTGTTTTTTTAGATGAGACATTAAACCAAGACCCCATCTGCTCTCTCAGGTGGTAAAAGATCCCATGGCACTATTTCGAAGAAGAACAGGGGAGTTAGCCCCGGTGTCCTGGCCAATATTTATCCCTCAAAGCCACACAAGTAGAAATTAGCGCAGGTGACCAAAAGCTTAGTCAAATGTTTTAAGGAGCATCTTGAAGGAGGAAAGAGAGGTAATAATGGTCATCATTGTATACTTCTTAAGAAAGCCAATAAATGCCTTTGAAACCTATTATCTTGAGGAATAACTTACACGTTTCCTGAACACAAGAGGGGATAACCCAAGGGGGGATATGGGGAGGAGTGTCACGCATCACAGCGACAGTTTGGGCAGGGAATTTGCCTGAACATGAAGTCAGTAGGGGAGAGTCAGTAGGGGAGAGTCAATAGGAATCACCAGAGAGGAATCAGTGGGCCAGGAGCCTCCTCCCCGGGCTGGACTGAAACCTGGGTAGATGTTTTCTTTCATTACCGCAGTGATAAACAGCACACAAATTCAGCCTCCCAGTTACGTACTTGTTAACAGGAGAAGGAATGAAAGGGGGCAAACAAGGGAGGCAGGGTAGAATTCTCAATGGAAAAGAAAAATACACCCACACAAAATGCTAATTGTGGTGGATTAAACACCTAGAAGTTACTACTGGTGATAATGTATTGCAGCAGTTCCGTGGCAGTGACATCCCTTTGTCCACTCTCCCAGTAGAGACGTTGAACCATTTCAAATGGTCCGGTTAACACTTGCGTCACGATAGCAAGTGGCAACATTATGTGAGCACATTAAGGATCTTCCATCAAAATTAGGAGACTGATTTCCAGGATTTTATTCTGAACAAAAAGGCATTGCTCATGGTGATCTGAGGAACATGCTCAAGGATGATGGCTGCAGTGTGACAGGAAGCAAGTGTGATGTTTACAGGAAGTGCACCCGATAACACTCAAGGCTGTTACTACATACCACTAGATTATACAAACGCCCTAGTAATTAATAGGGAACTGTTACAGGAAAAGTGTTCCTTCATTGCAAGTCCCAAACCACTATTTACAAACTATTCTCCTCTCAGTTACATACACGAGATTCCCAAAGCATGCGCTCTACTCAGAACTCCTTCACGGCAAACAAGCCAAAGACGGGCAATGGAAACGTTACAAGGACACCTTCAAAGCCTCCCTGATAAAGTGCAACATCCCCACTGACACCTGGGAGTCCCTGGCCAAAGACCGCCTTAAGTGGAGAAAGTGCATCCAGGAGGGCACAGAGCACCTCAAGTCTCAGCGCCGAGAGCATGCAGAAATCAAGCTCAGGCAGCGGAAAGAACGTGCGGCAAACCTGACCCACCCATCCCTTCCCTCAATGACTATCTGTCCCACCTGTGACAGGGACTGTGGCTCTTGTATTGGACTGTTCAGCCACCTAAGGACTCATTGAGAGTGGAAGATTCCGAGGGACTGCCTATGATGATGATTATGACATACACCCAACCTCTGGTGTGTGGATTGTCCTGAAGCTTATAGTCCTGTCACTGCTGCACTCTACATCCGTCCAGTGATGGGACATCGTGGCTAACAAACCTTAACACACACTGGTTAGCGCGATGGACTGAAACCCGGAATTAGCGAGAATCATCTGAATCGAAAACTTTGCTGAAGGCAGCAAGTGAGTGATTGTGGTAATGGGTTACCAATACCAGCACATCCACCCAGCAACATTGATGGGTGGGCCAGGCAGCAAATGTGCTTCATTCATTAAAACAGTGCTGTTTCGGAAGAGTTGAAGGGGCATCATTCTTAGCAGGTTTCACGTGAAGATCTTGCAATTAGCTCTTCCCAAAACAGCACTGCTGAATACACAGTGCATCAAGTGCTGGCAAGTGGGGAATCTGCATTATCTTTGGCGAGCGAATGGAAATATAACCAAAGCATCGAGTGTTATCAATCCTCTATGGAAGGGTCACTACCTGATAGAGTACCTGATCACACCATCTCCACGACAGATCTCTGGACCAAATTAAACGCTCAATTTGGAAATTAAGTCTACAGGCTGGCATTGAACCCATCTTTGAAAATATCCAGCTTAAGATTGAACCCCTAAAGAGATAAACAACCATACTACCCAAATGTTTTCCAGTGAAGGGGCAGGGAGGTGTTACTACAGTTGTACAGGCCTTGGTGAGGCCACACCTGGAGTATTGTGTACAGTTTTGGTCTCCTAACTTGAGGAAGGACATTCTTGCTATTGAGGGAGTGCAGCGAAGGTTCACCAGACTGATTCCCGGGATGGCGGGACTGACATATCAAGAAAGACTGGATCAACTGGGCTTGTATTCACTGGAGTTCAGAAAAATGAGAGGGGATCTCATAGAAACGTTTAAAATTCTGACGGGTTTAGACAGGTTAGATGCAGAAAGAATGTTTCCAATGTTGGGGAAGTCCAGAACCAGGGGTCACAGTCTAAGGATAAGGGGTAAGCCATTTAGGACCGAGATGAGGAGAAACTTCTTCACCCAGAGAGTGGTGAACCTGTGGAATTCTCTACCACAGAAAGTTGTTGAGGCCAATTCACTAAATATATTCAAAAAGAAGTTAGATGTAGTCCTTACTACTAGGGGGATCAAGGGGTATGGCGAGAAAGCAGGAATAGGGTACTGAAGTTGCATGTTCAGCCATGAACTCATTGAATGGCGGTGCAGGCTCGAAGGGCCGAATGGCCTACTCCTGCACCTATTTTCTATGTTTCTATGAAAGAGGCTCATCAGGAAGTGAAGTCTCCTCCAACAGATCTCCATGAATGGATTTATTCTACTCCAGTTGAGGAGAATGCACGATCCCCTCCAACCATCCATTGAATCAGCATCCATGCCAGTCAGCCTGGGAGTTGAACTTGTCCAAATAAAGGTGATGCATCCTTAACTGTAGCAAAACATCCCAAGTTGTGCAAGTGGAGAAAGGGAAACGGGGTAGAGACAGTAAGAGTCGAGGAGTTGACTTAAGAATTGGTCGTTTTTCAGGAGGCTTTTGAAAGAGCAGAGACTGAGCAAGATGGTGCCATTTAGGAAGGAAAGCCGAGAGTGTAGGGCCATGGTGGCTGAAATCTGCCACAGATGGTGAAGGGTGGGAGACGCACAGTGGGACAAAGTCAGACACGCACAGGCTGCGAGCAGGAACATAGGGTTGCAGAGGTGCAATGGAGTTTTCGGTCAATAAAAACTTTACAACCAATGCAGAGGGAGGATCGGAGCAGGTTATCAGATTTAGTAAAATATAGGATGTGAGCAGCAGAGTTGTGGACGAGTTGGAATTTGAGTGGGATGGAGTTCGGGTGGAAGCAAGGACATTTTTGGAGAAGGTGAGCCACGAGATGATAAAGGCATGGATGCAGGCTTCAGCAATACTGTGGGCAAAGTAGGGATGCAGGCAGGCAACGATTTTGGTAATACAAAATATATGAGGTTTGAAGCCAAGTTGAAGGTCAAAATAGGTCACACAGGAAAGAAAGACAGTCAGACAGAAAGACGCCCATCATTGTCTCAGAACATGCCAAAGCACATTACAGCCAATGGAGTACTTTTGAAGTGTAATCACTGTTGTCATGTAGGAAACATGGAAGCCAATTTGAGCATAGCAATACGAATGTGATATGACCAGATCATGTGTTTTAGGTGTTGGTTGAGGGATAAATATTGACCAGGACAACAGGGAGAACTCTCCTGTTCTTCTTCAAAATGTGATCTTTTACGTCCAGCTGAGTGGACAGATGGCGCCTCGGTTTAACGTCCCATCCGAAAAACGGCACCTCAGCACTGCACTGGGAATGTCAGCCTGGATTATGTGCTCAAGTTTCTGGAGTGGGACTTGAATCTACAACCACTGAGCCAAGGCTGACTTGGTGATCCTTTCCAATGTGGGTTGAGTGGCCAAGGGTTAAACTCATTTTGCTGATCTCAAACGCTGCTCCGAGGTCAAGGGATTGTGCATTAACCTACTGTTGTATTCCGTCCCTCTGTGCGACTGTTCCAATGGGAAACACGGAGACTCGGCTAGTTTGCCTGTGCGAATTCTCTGGAGCCCCTGTTCGGTCTATTGTTCACTGTTAACAGTATAAGGCAATTTTCTCCTTAAAAACAGTCCATCAGTTCATGTTAATATTGCCCCGTTAGGAGGGTGGCATGAAGCCAGTTATGTCAAAATTATTCTTAGCACCAATGCTGAGAATCAACAGATTCCTACTATTTTCCAATAAAATAAAGGAACAGACTGCTTTTAATTTGTTGTGAGTTATCCGGTTACTATCTTTCCACAAAATCATCCCTCCCTCCCTAAGGATGCAGACTTTCAGTCCTGCGATTCCTAACTGAATACCATCAGAGGAAGTCAATTTGTTAATCAGCAAATGCATTTTCTGTCAATAGAGGAGCATTCTCGGTGGGGCTGCTTGGAAAGCGAACTCACGAGCCCCTGTGGGGATCAATGCCGGGCAGCAAAGCATTACCCAATCACACCGCAGCCTGCAGAGTAGTCAATGCAGATTACTGCCCACTGAGGAGCCATAATGCACTAAGTGCAACTCCAAAGACTAAATCGAGATGTTCTTGCAGTTATTCTCCGAGCAACAGCTAATGTCCTGCCCAGCACTCAGGCAATCGGCTACTGCAAGGGCTTCCAATCCCCTGCAGCTAAATAGGAAAGACCAAATCTTGAATCAGCTCCTGACCTCATGCGCGCTGGTCCCCTTGAGCACTCCGACTGTCAGTCATTGTAGGGAGACCTGGTAATGTCTGAGGGCTTGTCGAGTGATATTCCACATAAGCTACAACAGATGGCCCCTCAGCTAAACAATGTTCCTGGGCACATCTGTGCAAACCATTAAACTTACCGACAACACTCACATATATCAAACGAAAAACTTTCTACTCGTCATCAAGAATAGCAGGCCTGCTCCACAAGAGTCTGCATCTAAATTCACTCAGGATTGTTCGTTGCTTAAATCATATTCAACATCCAGCAGATGCAATACCGATAGAGGCATTTTTATTAAATTAAGATTACAAATCCGAAGGTTAATTAGCCTAACTAACTAATTTGCTGTGTGCAAATTGGCTGCCGCATTTCTTTCATTACAACACCAGCTACACTTCAAAACAGTACTTCATTGGCTGTAAAGCGCTTTGGGACATCCGGTGGACGTGAAAGGCGTTATAGAAATGCAAGGCTTTCTTTTTTGACTACAGAAACAGGCTCAGTCACTGCCCACTGCCACGAGTTTGCATTTCACATCGAAGCCAAGCATGAGCTATTACTTTTATTGAAGGGTCACAAGTTTAAACAGAAAAATTGGCCGTCGCGACTGCAAACCAAAATCTACAATAACAATTTTTTTTTTAAACTGGCAATCACTGCCTGCTACCTGACGTGAATCAGTGATGCAGACATTCTCTGAATTCAACTTTGCATTTCGAAGGGAGTGCTATGGGATGTCCAAAATACGAGAGAGGATTTTATTATTCATGTAATGGTGCCCAGGTCTATCTGTCTGTCTGTCACCACATTGTGGTATTTAGTGACCTACTGACGCACCGTTTCTGTTGCTGTGTGAATTTTGAACACACTTGCAGTACCGGCCACAGTCCTGTATTATGAAAAGGACACACAGGCACTGTTGAAGGTGCAAATATAACTTACAAAGATGACAGCAGAACTGAGAGTTATAACTATCGAGAAAGACCAAACAGGTTGTGGCTCATTTCTCTGGAAAAGAGAAGGCTGAGGGCTGGACCTAATAGGTTCTTTAAAATGATGAAGGTGTGTGACAGGGTGGAGAAGAAGATGTGGGCGAGACCAAACTTAAAGGTCAAAAATTTAAAATAGTCACTAATACTTCCAATAAGGAATTCAGGAGAAACTTCTTTACCCAGAGAATGGTAAGAATGTGGAACTAGCTGCCACAGGGAGAGGTTGAGGCGAATAGCAGAGATGCATTTAAGGGGAAGCTCGATAAGAACATGAGGAAGAAAGGAATGGAAGGATATGTTGATGGGGTGAGATGAGGGAGGGTGGGAGGAGGTTCGTGGGGAGCATAAACACCGGCACGGACCTGTTGGGCTGAATGGCCTGTTTCTGCACTGCACATACCGTGTAATATCAAAAATCTACAGCACCAACACATTTTCCTCTAATGTCTTTGAGTTATTCAGAAATGAGGATAGGGAGTCGTCAGGAGTGATTGGTCTCTCGGAGTGTGTCAGTATTTACAGCGGATCCCCGGGAGTGTGTCAGTATTTACAGGGGCTCCCCGGGAGTGTGTCAGTATTTACAGGGGTTCCCCCGGGAGTGTGTCAGTATTTACAGGGGGTCCCCGGGAATGTGTCAGTATTTACAGCGGATCCCCGGGAGTGTGTCAGTATTTACAGCGGATCCCCGGGTGTGTGTCAGTATTTACAGCGGATCCCCGGGAGTGTGTCAGTATTTACAGCGGATCCCCAGGAGTGTGTCAGTATTTATAGGGGGTCTCTGGGAGTGTGTCAGTATTTACAGCGGGTCCACGAGAGTGTGTCAGTATTTACAGCGGGTCCACGGGAGTGTGTCAGTATTTACAGGGGGTCCCTGGGAAAGTGTGTCAGTATTTACAGGAGGTCTCTGGGAGTGTGTCAGTATTTACAGGGAGTCCGCGGGAGTGTGTCAGTATTTACAGGGGTTCTCTGGGTGTGTGTCAGTATTTACAGGGGTTCTCTGGGTGTGTGTCAGTATTTACAGGGGGTCTCCGGGAGTGTGTCAGTATTTACAAGGGGTCTCCGGGAGTGTGTCAGTATTTACAGGGGGTCCCCGGGAGTGTGTCAGTATTTACAGCGGGTCCACGGGAGTGTGTCAGTATTTACAGGGGGTCCCTGGGAAAGTGTGTCAGTATTTACAGGAGGTCTCTGGGAGTGTGTCAGTATTTACAGGGAGTCCGCGGGAGTGTGTCAGTATTTACAAGGGGTCTCCGGGAGTGTGTCAGTATTTACTGGGGGTCTCTGGGTGTGTGTCAGTATTTACAAGGAGTCTCCGGGAGTGTGTCAGTATTTACAGGGGGTCCCCAGAAGTGTGTCAGTATTTACAGGAGGTCTCTGGGAGTGTGTCAGTATTTACTGGGGGTCTCTGGGTGTGTGTCAGTATTTACTGGAGGTCTCCGGGAGAGTGTCAGTATTCACAGGGGGTCCCTGGGAGTGTGTCAGTATTTACAGGGTGTCCCTGGGAGTGTGTCTGTATTTACAGGGGATCCCCAGAAGTGGGTCTGTATTTACAGGGGATCCCCAGAAGTGGGTCTGTATTTACAGGGGATCCCAGAAGTGGGTCTGCATTTACAGGGGTCTCTGGGAGTGTGTCAGTATTTACAGGGGGTCTCCGGGAGTGTGTCAGTATTTATAGAGGGCCCCCGGGAATGTATTAATATTTACAGGGTGTCCCCAGGAGTGTGCCAGGATTTGCAGGAGGTCCCTGGGAGTGTGTCAGTACTTAAGGGGGGCCCCGGGAGTGTGCAGTATTTACAAGGGGTCCCCGGGAGTGTGTCAGTATTTACAGGGGTCCCCGGGAGTGTGTCAGTATTTACAGGGGTCCCCGGGAGTGTGTCAGTATTTACATTTACAGGGGGTCCCCAGGAGTGCGTCAGTATTTACAGGCGGTCCTGGGAGTGTGTCTGTATTTACAGGCTGTCCCGGGAGTGTGTCTGTATTTACAGGAGGTCCCCAGAAGTTGGTCTGTATTTACAGGGGATCCCTGGGAATGTGTCAATCTGGAATTTTTCTTTATCAACTAAGCTCCAGAACTTGAATTTAAATTGCTGATATTTTAACCTAAATAAAAAGTCTGGGTATCACGAAAGTAGTCACTGTTTCAATGTGTTGTAATATATATTTTATACATTTTTATATACTGGCCGCTAAGCGTTTAGGACTGTAGTCAGTCTATTCTAAAAGCCCTTCCCTTATACGATGATTGAAACATATTATATCATTTCCCTTTCATTTGGGGGATTACCAATTTCAAGTTTCATTCGTTTAACATGTTTCAAAGGCTGAAAAGTTTGAATGCATTTCTTTCATTTCAACCTCGGGTCTTCTTTCTTGGAGTCCAAAGGCAGTAGCAACAGGGAATTATAGACCGGTCAGCCTGACATCGGTGGTGGGGAAAATGTTGGAATCAATTATTAAAAATGTAATAGCAGCGCATTTGGAAAGCAGTGACAGGATCAGTCCAAGTCAGCATGGATTTAGGAAAGGGTAATCATGCTTGACAAATCTTCTAGAATTTTTTGAGGATGTAACTAGTAGAGTGGACAAGGGGGAGCCAGTGGATGTGGTGTATTTAGACTTTCAAAAGGCTTTGGATAAAGTCCCACACAAGAGATTAGTGTGCAAAATTAAAGCACATGGTATTGGGGGTAATGCACTGACGTGGATAGAGAACTGGTTGGCAGACAGGGAGCAAAGTGTAGGAATAAACGGGTCCTTTTCAGAATGGCAGGCAGTGACTAGTGGGGTACCGCAAGGTTCAGTGCTGGGACCCCATCTATTTACAATATACATTAATGATTTAGATGAAGGAATTGAATGTAATATCTCCAAGTTTGCAGATGACACTAAGCTGGGTGGCAGTGTGAGCTGCGAGGAGGATGCTAAGAGGCTGCAGGGTGATTTGGACAGGTTAGGTGAGTGGGCAAATACATGGCAGATGTGGTATAATGTAGGTAAGTGTGAGGTTATCCACTTTGGTGGTAAAAACAGGAAGGCAGATTATCTGAATGGTGACAGATTAGTAAAAGGGGAGGTGCAACGAGACCTGGGTGCTATGGTACATCAGTCATTGAAAGTTGGCATACAGGTACAGCAGGCGATGAAGGCGGCAAATCGCATGTTGGCCTTCATAGCGTGAGGATTTGAGTATAGGAGCAGGGAGATCTTACTGCACTTGTACAGGGTCTTAGTGACGCCACACCTTGAATATTGTGTACAGTTTTGGTCTCCTAATCTGAGGAAGGACATTCTTGCTATTGAGAGAGTGCAGCGAAGGTTCACCAGACTGATTCCCGGGATGACAGGACTGACATATGAAGAAAGACTGGATCGACTGGGCTTATATTCAATGGAATTGAGAAGAATGAGAGAGGATCTCATCGAAACATATAAAATTCTGACGGGATTGGACAGGTTAGATGCAGGAAGAATGTTCCCGATGTTGGGGGAAGTCCAGAACCAGGGGTCACAGTCTAAGGATAAGGGATAAGCCATTTAGGACTGAGAAGAGGAAAAACTTTTTCACTCAGAGTTGTGAGCATGTGGCATTCTCTACTACAGAAAGTTGTTGAGGCCAGTTCTTAGATATATTCAAAAGGAAGTTAGATGTGGCCCTTCCAGCTAAAGGGATCAAGGGGTATGGAGAGAAAGCAGGAATGGGGTACTTAAGTGCATGATCAGCCATGATCATATTGAATGGTGGCCCAGGCTCAAAGGGCCGAATGGCCTACTCCTGCACCTATTTTCTATATAACTCTGAGTCACAATCTTTCTGCCCTCTCCCACTGTCCTGGAGCCAGTGTCCTATAAATTGCCCGTTCTTGCTGAGCAGATTGATCAAACTAAATGGAAACATCACTTCCCTCCCTCAGATTGCAGAGTCTGCCTCTGAGGGCCGGCTCCGCTTCAATCTTCCATTACTGGCTGGGTTATCTCTCTATCAGCTCAACCCTAAAGACTCAGCATATCTAATCATTACACAACTGCCAAGCACAGGTTGGAATTTTCGAACATGACAACCTACAGAGATGAATGGCTTCCATCTATAACTTTCGCTGTTCTGTCTGACTTTTGATCTTTTGGTGACTTGCGCTATTTCTCAATGAAGGAAAGAAGAAACGAAAGAACATGTATTTGTATCGAGCCTTTTGCAACTTCAGGACATTCCAAAGCGCTTTACAGCCAATGAAGAGACAAACAATCTGCCTTAATAGACCAACCAGCTCATCTCCAGAAACAGCTTCTCCTCCTGACTCCACTCACATACATCTCCTGCACTCCGAGCTGTCATTCTCCTTTTCCTTATTTGGATGCTCCCCACAGGCAAGCATGGGGTCAGTTTCCATATCAATGCTGACAATGCCGAACTACAACTGGTCACCACCTCTGTGCTGTCTGACACCATGTCACGACTGGTCCAAAATGGCTTCCAATTAAAAACGGGGAAGACCATAGAATCACAGAAGTTTACAGCACGGAAGGAGGCCATTTTGGCCCATCGTGTCTGCGCCAGCCAACAAGATGCTATCCAGCCTAATCCCACTTTCCAACTCTAGGTCCGTAGCCCTGTAGGTTACAGCACTTCAAATGCACATCCAAGTACTTTTTAAAATGTGGTGAGGATTTCGACCTCGACCACCCTTTGAGGCAGTGAGTTCCAGACCCCCACCACCCTCTGGGTGAAGAAATTTCCCCTCAAAACGTTCTACCAATTACTTTAAATCTATGCCCCCTGGTTGCTGACCCCTCTGACAAGGGAAATAGGCCCTGTCTATCCACTATATCCAGATCCCTCATAATTTTCTACACCTCAATGAGATCTCCCATCAGCCTCCTCTGTTCCAAAGAAAACAAACCCAACCTATCCAATCTGTCCTCATAGCTAAGATTCTCCACTCCCGGCAACATCCTTGGAAATCTCCACTGTACCCTCTCCAGTGCAATCACGTTCTTCCTGTAATGTGGTGACCAGAACGGCACACAGTACTCTAGCTGTGGCCTAATTAGTGGTTTATGCAGTTGAAGCATAACCCCGCCCCCTGCTCTTGTATTCTATGCCTCAGCTAATAAAGGCAAGTATTCCATATGCCTTCTTATACACCTTATCGACCTGGCCTGCTACCTTCAGGGATCTGTGGACCTGCACTCCAAGGTCCCTTTGTTCCTCTACATTCTCAGTGTCCTACCATTTAATGTGTATTATATTTCCTTGTTACCTCTCCCCAAATGCATTACCTTACACTTCTCTGGATTGAATTCCATTTGCCACTGTTCTGCCCACCTGACCAGTTGATTGATATCTTCCTGCAGTCTACAGCTTTCTTCTTCATTATCAACCACACAGCCTATTTTAGTATCATCTGCAAACTTCTTAATCATACCCCCTATATTCAAGTCTAGATCATTGATGTATACCACAAAAAGCAAGGGACCCAGTACTGAGCCCTGCAGAACCCCACTGGATAAAGCTTCCAGTCACAAAAACACCCAACAACCATTATCCTTTGCTTCCTACCTTTGAGCCAATTTTGGATCCAACTTGCCACTTTGCCCTGGATCCCATGGGCTTTTACTTTCGTGACTAGTCTGCCATGTGGGACCTTATCAAAAGCCTTGCTAAAATCCACATAAACTACATCAAACACACTCATCAATCCTCCTGGTTACCTCCTCAAAAAATTCAATCGTTAGTCAGTTGCTGCCAAATACTTCATCCCCAAACTTCTCACTCCATCTCCCCCACCCATCATCATAGGCAGTCCCTCAGAATCGAGGAAGACTTGCTTCCACTCTTAAAATGAGTCCTTAGGTGGCTGTACAGTCCAATACGAGAGCCACAGTCTCCGTCACAGGTGGGACAGATAGTCGTTGAGGGAAAGACTGGTTTGCCGCAAACTCTTTCCGCTGCCTGCGCTTGGTTTCTGCGTGCTCTCGGCGATGAGACTCGAGGTGCTCAGCGCCCTCCTGGATGCACTTCCTCCACGTAGGGCGGTCTTGGGCCAGGGACTCCCAAGTGTCAGTGGGGATGTTGCACTTTATCAGGGAGGCTTTGAGGGTGTCCTTGTAACATTTCCACTGCCCACCTTTGGCTCGTTTGTCGTAAAGGAGTTCCGAGTAGAGCACTTGCTTTGGGAGTCTCGTCTCTGGCATGCGAACAATGTGGCCTGCCCAGCGGAGCTGATCAAGTGTGGTCAGTGCTCCAATGCTGGGGATGTTGGCCTGGTCGAGGACGCTAATGTCCTCTCCCCACCCCCTCTCACCCGACTGCTTGCTCAGATACCACCAGACAGTCAATGACCCCAGTGTCTCACTCAACCCGGAGCTAAGCTTCATACCCCAAATCCTCACCACGATCAAGACCACCTCCAAATCACCTTCCTCAACCCGGTCTCATTCCCATCATTTCCAGAATCCAAATCCACACTTTAATCAGCTCTGGAGTTGAAATCTGTAAGCACCCTCGCTGGCCGGCCTCCCAAGCCCCACTCTGTCAGCCGTGGCACTCTTGCATCGGAGTCAGAAGGTTGTGGGTTCAAGCCCAACTCCATAGACTTCAGCACAAAATCTAGTCTGTACAGATCTTTCAGGTCAGACATTAAATGGAGGCCCCGTTTGCTCTCTCAGACATAAGATCACATGGCACTATTCGAAGAAGAGCAGGGGAATTTTTCCCAGGGTCCTGGGCAATATTTATCCCTCAACCAAAAACTAAAACAGATTATCTGGTCATTATCTCATAGTTGCTTGTTGAACTTTGCTGTATACAACTTGGTTGCTGCTTTCCCCTACATTACAATTACCCTGCTCTTCTTCTAAATAGATCTTTTACGTGCACCTGATAGAGCAGACGGGGCCTCATCCGAAAGATGGCACCTCCGACAGTGCAGCACTGCACTGGAGCGTCAGCCTGGATATATGTGCTCAAGGGATTTGAAGCCACAACCTTCTGACTCAGAGGCAAGTGTGCTACCCACAGCTGACACTGTAGGTAGAGTTCTGAGAAGGCTGGAGGAAGTTACACAGATAGAGCGGGGCGAGTCCATGTATGGATTTGAACATGAGGATGAGAATTTTAAAATTTTAGATGTGGCTGGACCGGGGAGCATATGCAGCTCAGCGATCTCGGGCTGCAAACTCATTCAGGGGTTGTGGCTTGAATTAATTTAATGAACATCCCACCCATAATGTTCAAAAAACAGAACAGAATCACAAACTAATAGCACTCCATCATTAGACACTTTTTTTAAACCACTAATTGAACTATTTTCAACTGGTTCAAGCTTTCAAAGACTTGGAGCAACTTTAGTGGTCAACTAGGAAACACATTCTCTGAGTAGTTTACCAGCTGTGTCTGAAGTGAAAACGACACCACTGCATAGTTTTAGCGAGACACAGAACTGTTGGGGCTGGTTCGAGCCCCTGGAGGAGCTGGCCTCCTGGGTACATGTGCCACTGACAGTGGTTTCTCATCAGCTTAATGCAGTGTCGATTGAAAACCACACTCTCCCATCGCATTAATCCAGCAACACCTTCAAAAAGGCCACAACGCATTTATGGAAAACTCTCAAGTGAAACTGAAACAAAACAAGTGATTTATTTATACCCCAACAAGCAACAATTCTTATGATTTTGGTTTGAAAACTGGATGTTAAAAACATTGCCAATGTCCTTGTGCTCGATATAAATTAGTGACAAGACAAGGCGCTTTGAATAACCACACTTGTCCAGGGCTGGGTGTGGATACGTGCCTTTCAGATATTCAACCCATACAAAAGACATTGAAATAAACTCTTATCTGGAGCCTGTTCTGGATCGCATTCTGCCAGTTAAAGCAAGTAGGCATTGTACCTACACACACACAGGCAGAGAGGGGGAGACACATAGGCAGGCAGACACTCACATGTTCACACAGACAGAGACACACACACACAGGCAGAGAGGGGGAGACACATAGGCAGGCAGGCAGGCAGACACTCACATGTTCACCCAAACAGAGACACACACACACAGGCAGAGAGAAGGAGAGACACACACACAAGCAGAGAGAGGGAGAGACACACCCAGAGACAGAGAGAGACACACACACAGGCAGAGAGAGAGAGACACACACACAGGCAGATACACCCAGAGACAGAGACACACGCACAGACAGTGCGAGGGAGAGGCAGACACCCACATGTTCAACACACACACCAGAGACTGAGACATCCAGAGCCCCACGCCCGGAGTGTGGGAGCCGGCGAGGGATGGGGAGGGGGATGTTCCGGACACTCACCGCCACTAGCGAGTTGCGGACCGCCTCAGACGCGCTCTGTCGGAGCTCTGCGGCCGTGCCCGGCTTACTGAGCCGCTTGGTGAACCTCCGCACCTCGGCCATCCTACGACCCACGATACCCAGAGCAGGCAGCGCCCAGCCCCGCTCCTCTCCGATCCGGGATTGGCAGCTCCACCCCCACTCGGCCCCGCCCAGCCCAGGGACACCGGCACAGTAGCCAGATCACAGAGAGAAGGGGGGCGAGAGAGAGAGAGAGGTGTGCGGCCGAGTGAGAGAGGGGAGGGGCGAGCGAGGGGGAGAGGAGAGGAGAGGGGAGGGGGAGAGGGGAGAGAGAGAGGGGGGAGAGAGAGGGGAGAGAGAGAGAGAGGGGGGGAGAGAGAGAGAGAGGTGTGCGGCCGAGTGAGAGAGGGGAGGGGCGAGCGAGGGGGAGAGGAGAGAGAGAGAGGGGGGAGAGGAGGGGGGGGAGAGGGAGGGGGGGAGAGAGAGGGAGGGGGGGGGAGAGAGAGAGAGGGGAGAGGGAGGAGAGGGGGGAGGGAGAGGGAGGGGGGAGAGAGAAGTGAGAGAGAGGGGGGGGGAGGAGAGAGAGGGGGGGGGAGTGAGAGAGAGAGGGGGGAAGGGAAGAGGGAGGAGGGAAGAGAGGGAGGAGAGTGAGAGGGGGGAAGAGAGTGAGAGGGGGGGAAGAGAGGGGGGGGGGAAGAGAGTGAGAGGGGGGAAGGGGAAGAGAGTGAGAGGGGGGGAAGGAAGAGAGTGAGAGGGGGGGAGGGAAGAGAGTGAGAGGGGGGGGAAGGGAAGAGAGTGAGAGGGGGGGGAAGGGAAGAGAGTGAGAGGGGGGGAAGGGAAGAGAGTGAGAGGGGGGGGAGGGAAGAGAGTGAGAGGGGGGGAGGAAGAGAGAGAGAGGGGGGGGAAGGGAAGATAGTGAGAGGGGGGAAGGGAAGAGAGAGGGGGGGGGAAGGGAAGAGAGTGAGAGGGGGAAGGGAAGAGAGTGAGGGGGGGAGGGAAAGAGAGTGAGAGGGGGGGGGAAGGGAAGATTACGATCTTCACCTAGGATCT